>NW_026946905.1:0-300000 GCF_910591565.1 Cydia splendana
TTCTACTACCGCGGTTTCGTAATACCTAACGCGTCAGGCATATTGAGCCCTCTCCACGAATTATTGCGCAACGGGGCTAAATGGGAGTGGGGTTCCCGACAGCAAGAGGCTTTTGAAAGCGTAAAAAAAGAATTGTGTTCAGATCGGGTACTGGGTCATTTTGACCCCGCGGCACAGCTAGTGTTATCGGTAGATGCCGGGCCTGGTCTTGGCGCCGTGCTGAGTCAGCGTGACCCCCAAACGGGAGCGGAACGGCCACTTGCCTTTGCCTCGCGATCGTTAACCGCTAGAGAGCGAAATTACAGCCAAATTCAGAAGGAAGCTACTGCCTTAATATTTGGAGTAAAGCGCTTCCACCAGTATTTATATGGTAGACAGGAGCTATTTATTTTAAAAACGGACCATCGACCCTTATTATCAATTTTCGGTAAAAAGGTGGGGATATCCGTAATGGCGGCGTCTCGACTTCAGCGTTACGCGATTATACTGTCGGCCTATAATTATGACGTCCAATACATAAGTGGCTCGAAAAATATAGTAGCGGATTATTTCTCTCGCGCACCGCTGCCGGAATGTGATGATGAAGAGGAAGAGGGAGATATATCTTTTCTAAAATTTTTAGACGCAAATGTGGCACCAGTAACATTTGATGACTTAAGGAATGCTACCCAAGCTGATCCAGTGTTGCAAACTGTAATTGTAATTGTATGAGCCACGGATGGCCACGAAAAATCACTTGCAGTTCAGTTATGCCTTTTTTCAATTGCAAAGCTGACTTGGAAGTAGATAACGGTTGCTTGTTCCGTGGTCATCGGGTAGTTATTCCAACGCCGTATCGTAATCAGATATTGCAGGACTTGCACTCTGGTCACTTAGGTATAGTAAAAACAAAGAGTATCGCGCGTAGTAAATTGTGGTGGCCAAAAATCGATTCCAATATCGAACAATGGATAGGTTCATGTGCAGTTTGTGTGGCTGCGCGACCATCCCCTCCTCGCGCCGCGCCCGCGCCTTGGCCTCGCCCTTCGGCCGCTTGGCATAGGATACATATCGACTACATGTCATTTGAGCAGCGGGTATACTTAATAGTTATAGATACGTATAGCAAATGGCTCGAATGTTTGTTTATGAAAGGCGGTACGTCTACACGATCTCTAATAAACGAGTTGAAAGAATTGTTTTCAAGGTTTGGCGTGCCACATGTTATTGTATCAGATAACGATGTTAAAATTAAGTCAACAGAATTTGAACATTTTTGTGCGATGAATGGCATTAGATATGTAACATCGCCTATTTACCATCCAGCAAGCAATGGGCAAGCGGAAAATTCTGGAAGAATATGTAAAAAGATGTTAAAATGTATATTATCTACCACCCATTCACAAACAGATGTAAATAATAAGTTATTAGGATATTTATTTGAATATCGAAATACATCGCATTGTTCTACTGGTTTATCGCCGGCGCAAATCATGTTTGGCCGTAGCTTGAGGTCACGTTTGGATCTGGTTTTACCTCAACGTAAAAATGATTTTGTTTTAAAAGATCACAATGAAGGGCTGCAGCTGCATAGTAGACAATTAAAAAAAAAAAACCGGGCAAGTGCGAGTCGGACTCGCGCACTAAGGGTTCCGTACCATAATTAAAACAAACGGAAAAAAATGCAAAAAAAAACGGTCACCCATCCAAGTACTGACCACGCCCGACGTTGCTTAACTTTGGGCAAAAATCACGTTTGTTGTATGGGAGCCCCATTTAAAACTTTATTTTATTCTGTTTTTAGTATTTGTTATTATAGCGGCAACAGAAATACATCATCTGTGAAAATTTCAACTGTCTAGCTATCACGGTTCGTGAGATACAGCCTGGTGACAGACAGACGGACGGACGGACAGCGAAGTCTTAGTAATAGGGTCCCGTTTTACCTTTTGGGTACGGAACCCTAAAAAGGGGATAAAGTATGGTTAAGAAGGAAACAATTTTGGACTTTAGGTCTAATACAAAATATAATTGGTAACCGGATGTTTGAAATATATGTTAACGATTACAATGTTTTGTGCAAACGGCACATTGATCAGATTATGAGGTATAAGTACGGGGAGCACAAAATTTGACAGCAATGTAAGAAAAGGTGAGGACGATGACAAGTATACGTGGTTCACTCCGCCACCGCCCTCGGCATCGCCGCCATCTTCGCCCCCGCTACCCCTTGATCCGCCTCCTTCTCCTGTGACTGTCACTCAGTAGTCGGATTCCGTTTCCAGTGAAATAGAAAGTGAGGAGTGTAACACAGAGTTACCGGTGGAAAAGGAGGCAGAGCAAGTTTCCATTCCGAATGTGGAACCTGCATCCTCATCCGTCGCGGATAACGCCCCCGCGCCGCCGCTACGGATTGGCCCCATCTTGAGGCCTAGAACTAACACTTACAACGAGTGGGAGTGGGAGTGGGCCTTTTACAACGAGTGGGACTAGTGGGAGTATTAAAAGAGAGATTGGAAAGTAATTCAGGACTATCCACCAAACCATCCATTAAACCAAAGCACAAATGATGCCATTACAAGACTCATTGAAGACAGTTCTCCAACTCAATGGCAAAAGGAAAGTAGCAGGTTTATTCCTCGATCTGAGCTCTGCTTTTGACACCGTTGACCATGGAGTTCTGCTTGCAAAATGGAACACTACGGCATAAGAGGGAAAATGTTTGACATTTTTAGGTCTTACCTTGCAAACAGGCAACAGTTCGTTGAAATTCAATGGACTCAAGACAGCAAACAAACTGTGCACAGATCAAAAATAACCAAGTTGGAAAGAGGAGTTCCACAAGGATCGATCCTGGGTCCTATCTTCTTTATAATTTTTATCAATGATCTGGTATCATTCATAGGGAATTCTGTTCCGGACGTAAAACTTGTGGTCTATGCTGATGATACCAACGCTATAGATTCGGCGAAAAACATGATACAGCTGAGCTACAAGGTTAATTTTACTCTGCAAGCTCTAAATACCTGGTTCAGCACAAACGACCTCAAACTGAATTGTGCCAAGACCAATGCTTTACTGTTTAAAACCACTTCCAGAAACAAAGACAATCTGCAGGTTACATCAAATGGAGTTGAAATACAACAAGTGGATTCCGTTAAATTTCTCGGAGTCAGGATTGATTCGAGTTTGTGTTGGAAAGAAGAACTATCGTCACTAGTCAACTCTATAAGTTCGGCCTGCTATGCACTAAGAAGCTCAACTAATAATGGTATACCGCGCGTTGGTTGATTCTAAAATTAGGTACAGCGTAAAATTCTGGGGTAACAGCTACCTTTACAACATTCAGCCTGCCTTTGTAGCCCAGAAGAGAGTGATTAGAACAATAGACAGAATACCTCAGATGACATCATGTAAAACTTATTTTAATAAGTTTTAAGTTCTCACAGTACCTAGTCTCTATATTCTTGTGATTATTAGCGACCTTATAAAGTACCTTAACTGTATTGAAACGTTGGAAGAAAGACAAAAGCGACTGGAAACCAGAAGGAAGGACTTACCACAAACAATAACCACTAAACTGCAAGTGATGCGGATGTCAAGATTTGGTACTTAAAAAACGTCAAATATTACATTTTTAGTAATTTTTATTATAAAAAAAACGAAAAGTTTAGTATTTGAGCAAGAATATAGGTGCGTTTTATTTAATAAACAGTAACTTGGTCGACTTTTCGGGATCTAGACGATTTCGTTATATATAATGACGAAATTACCTAGCCTTACGCCGCCGCTAAGACGTTCCTGTTACCGACTTGGTCGACATCCGCATCCGCATGAGCTCCGCATCGATTTTATGCGGATGCGGATGCAGATGCGGATGTTGAAAATAATGCGGATGTTCCGCGGATGCGGATGCGGATGCGAATATTCGCAACATCCCTGCCAGGCAGTTACTCTACTCAATAGATTGCCATCCGATTTGAAGTCAGTCACTAAATTGAATTTGTTTAAAAATTGTCTCAAAACTTATTTGTTGAAGAAGGGCTTCTATTCTGTGGATGAGTTTTTGTCAGCTCAGAGTACAATATAGTATTAATAAATAGTTTTTTTTTCTTTCTGACATTATAGTACCTAATTAATAATGATTAATTAATTTAGATCAATTGACATAGACTTTATTATTATTAATTATATTTTATCATAAGCCAATTATTGTTCAATTTGTTATGATATTAGAAAATTTGTAATATTTTAATTTTTAATTGTTATTTATAAAATTGTAATTGTGATAAAATGTAAAATTCAAACACAATGTATATTGTTCTATGAATAAATGACTATGACCAGTAGTGATACTAAGTAAATAAGTTATGTCAGCTATTTCCCGCCGTTTTTGAAGTGGTACTAAGTGATGTCTTTTGCAAATAGATAGATAGTTAGAGGAACTATTAGACTATAGGAAAATGAAACAAAAGTCCTCTCCTTCACGATTTTCGTCGACATCTCTTCTAAATACCTAAAACTGGTATGGATGTGTTCCTCGTGGTCTCTAGAATACGAATTGATCAGTTTTAGTTTATGTAGGGGGGGGACGTGTCGAAAAAAAAGGGGGGGGAAGTGGTAGGGGGACCAGCATTGATATTTGTTCACATCTTGTTGTTGGAGGCAGCTGGCAACCCTTGCCATGCTAACATGTTTACGGGAGAGCTCTTAGAATTTAAATAATTTACAATTGTGTTATCTAAGTAAATCCGAGTGTTAAGTGTAAAAAAAGTTCGCCAAACATACGTACTTTTCGCAAGCTACATCATTGTGCCAATCTGTGTCCCAGGAAAGAAGTTCTAAACACTTATTCCACACTCGTAAGATACGTATTTTCGACCGTTTCACCTTCAAATTTACTTTTTTATCACGGTATATACTAATTAGTGAAAAATAGCGGGTGTACGTTCGAAAAATCGCTGTGAAATGACACTTGAGAGATCCTACCAACTGAACAAACAAAAATATAAATGTCAATAGTGTTACCAGTGTCAAAAATTGCGTTTAGAAACTGCATATTAAAAATAAGTTGAATCGATTGCTAATATCGATTACCGACTATCGATTACAATTTTATTAAATCCAATTAATTTTAAATAAGGAAATACTGCAAAAAGATGTCGTTCCATATAGATGGTAAAAAAACCAAATGCTCGTTATGTGGAGCCGATGTAACTTCGAGAGAATATCTTAAATGCTGCACATGTAAAAAAATTCTTCACATAAAATGCACGGCAAATGTAGGTATCAAAAGGTTTCTGCTCATGACTAAAAAAAACAAGGAAAACTGGAATTGTGATAAATGTATGGGCCTCTGTCCAACGATTGAACCTGAGGTGCAATCAACGTCTAAGCAAGAAAAGAATATGATATGTCACGAGAATAATGAGGATATAAACAATGTGACAACTAGAAGGAGACCTAGACAAAAAAGTATCAGCTTATCACCAGTAAATACGGTAAACAGCACAATAAAAGACCCTCCTTTCTGTAGCTCCCCCAAATCGACGCCCGATAAGCATGAGGATATCAGCGTGAAAAGCCTACCTGATCTGACTGAGAGCACACAAATTATTGAACTGAAGGATGAAATTACAGTTCTCACCACTCAACTAAATAGCGCACACGAGGAAATCGAAGTCCTTAATACAGAAGTGAGGAGATTAACAAAAGGCCACGCAGATCTAGAACGTCAGATCGCGACATTAAAAAAACTTCTTGATGGTGGTGGCACGGGATCACCAATCAAGTCATCACCTAAAACTGGAAAAAATAAGAAAACTCGCTGCGCGCATAACGAAAATCCTGAAATTGATTCCTCTCCCTTAACTAACATCACAAATCCCTCCTCACAAAGGGAGCGGCATATATCGGATATTGTCACCCAGGAATCACCCTTAACACTGAACCTCGCACAAGACACTCAAGAGGAAGAAAGCAAAACCAAAAACATTTTTGTATTTGGTGGAGATCAATGTGCTGGAATTTCTTCTATGCTCCTTCGAATGCGGTATGACAGCGACTCTACGAAATACAAAGTGAAATCATTCGTTACGCCAGGCGCCACGTCTGACATCATTATTGACTCTATTAAACACTATACCTTTGTAAAGGGCGACAAAGTTGTTTTATCGCTTGGAGAACACGATACTAACCCCATCAAGCTTGTTACTGCCCTGATCAGTGTTCTTAAATCATTAGAAAATTGTACCGTTTTTATTTTAGTGATTAGAAATAGTAAGGACATTGATGTAAATGTCTTAAATTATCTGCTTCGACAAAGCTGCATAGAAATCGATAACCTTAGATTTGTTGAAATTTTATGTAATACAAAGAATAAACTTAAAAATAAATATAATATGTACTTGAAAGAAATTTGTAAAAAAATAAATGCAATACTTGATCAAATGGATTATAATTTTGTAAATGATGACGCTGCAGATCCCAAATGTTCCTTACCTCCCGAGGCAGCTGAATCAAGTGTGCAGAACTCTGAAAATACCTGCACACCATCAAATTTGCAAGAACCATTACCGAAAAAAGGAACGATTCCTTATTACTTTTTTCGAGACCGGGAAAAAAACCCAAACTAGCAAAGCGTTTTCAACTGGACGTGAGACAAACTGCCTTAGTGTATTTCATCAAAATGTCCAAAGCCTGAAATCCAAGATAAACCAAATAGAAATATTAACATCATCTACAGAGATAGATATATTATGCTTCTCTGAAACATTTCTTAAAAAAAACGAGACTTCAATGTTACAAATTGATGACTATAAACTGGTCACATATTTCTGTCGATCCCTTAAATCTCGTGGCGGTGTTTGTATTTATACAAAAAAGTCGTTAAATTGTCAAAGCTTAGACTGGATTTCAGAAATGTCAATCGAACTACACTTTGAGGCTTGCGGAATTAGTATTTCCGAGTTAAACCATATGGTTGTATGCATATACAGATCGCCTGATGGTGACTTTGACTTATTTATTTCTCAATTTGAACATCTTGTAAGCAAACTAACACTTAGATATTTAAATCGCAAAATTATTATAGCTGGTGATTTTAGTCTAAATATTTTAACTGCAGATAAAACCATAAACACATTTCTATCAACATTAGCCAAATTTAACCTTAGACACAATAAATGAGCCTACAAGAATAACTCCTACTTCAGAAACATGCATTGATAATCTACTGACAAACTCCCATAAATATACATCTAAAGTAATGAATTTAGGAATGTCAGATCATACTGGTCAACTCATTGAATTACCAACAAATTATAGTTATAATCAAAGGTACTTTCAACAAGAAAGAAGAAAGATTGACTATCATCTTGACATCTTCAAAAAGTATATTGCTCAAATTAACTTCGAGGATGTTTATAAGGAATCAGATCCTAACACAGCCTATAGATCATTTGCTGAAATTTTTTCACTGATTTTTAATCTCTGCATCCCACTAGAAAAAACAAAAGTCACATATATAAAAAGACCAAACTGGAAATCGAAAGGTATTTTAAAATCCAGTAAAAACAAACGAAAGTTACACGTCACCAATCAAAAAACAAAAAATAATAGGCTCACTCTGATAAAGTACAAAAAATATTGTAAAATATTAAAAAATGCTATTAGAAAATCTAAGATTATATCAAACGATAGGTACATTTCAAATAGTACGAATACGCAAAAAGCTACCTGGGGTTTAATTAAATTAAATACATGTTCTACGAATACAATACCAAATACTTTAACGAAAATAGACAACGATGGAACCACACTTGAAAACCCTCAAGACATAGCACAAGCATTTAATAAACATTACACATCACAAAATATATTAAATACGTTTGATCCTAACATAAATTTAAGTGTATCCTAAACAGTATTTTTTTA
Organism: Cydia splendana; assembly: GCF_910591565.1. Taxonomy (NCBI): domain Eukaryota; kingdom Metazoa; phylum Arthropoda; class Insecta; order Lepidoptera; family Tortricidae; genus Cydia; species Cydia splendana. The sequence goes on from NW_026946905.1 coordinate 7,915, forward strand.
GCTCCGGTTGATCGTAATGAAATAAAAAAGATAGTGTCTTCTTTAAAAAATAAAAAATCCTCGGGTCATGATAACATACCAATTCAAGTAGTCAAATCATGTGTGGACTATATTGCAGATCCTCTTATGCACATTATAAATCTAACACTTGAAACTGGAATATTCCCCGATGACCTTAAGAAAGCAATAATAAAACCACTTTTCAAAAAAGGAAATAAATCCGATATGAGCAACTAAAGACCCATAGCCCTATTACCTAGCTTTTCAAAAATTTTTGAAAAGGTGATACACAGTAGATTAACTAAATTTCTAAATCAAAATAAAATCCTGAACTCATGCCAATTTGGCTTTCAAAAGGGGAAATCTACTACAACAGCCGTATTCGAAACATTAAAGCTTGTTTGGGACAGTGTAAACAGGAAAAACCTTTGTGCCTCCCTCTTGATCGATATGTCAAAGGCTTTTGACTGCGTAAGCTTTGACATTATTCTAAAACAGCTTGAACATATTGGAATAAGAGGAAATGCTCTTCAACTATTTTACACTTATTTATACAATAGGGAGCAAGCTGTAGAAATTGTTAGTTATAATGCTCAGACAAAAACAGTTGAACGGGTACAGTCATCATTTGAAAAAGTTCAATTTGGAGTTCCCCAAGGTAGTATACTCGGGCCACTTCTATTCCTAATCTACCTAAATGAATTTCCAAATATAGTTGATGTACCGTGTACTTTATATGCAGATGATGTTACTCTATTGTTCTCAAATGAAAGTACGTATGAAAGCATGCAAGACCATATAAACAGTGTACTAACAAGAGTTATAAATTGGCTAAACAGTCTTAACCTCCAGGTCAACTTAGATAAAACTAAAATTATACAATTTAGAAATTATAAAACCGTGCCTGAATCTGTTGTTGTGTCAAATGCGAATACGTCAATAGAGGACGTAAGCCATGTTAGTTTTCTCGGCGTGAAAATAGATACGCATTTAAATTGGAAGGCACACATAAACAAGATAAATAAAAAGATTTCTAGTAGATGTTATGCTTTATCCATTTTGTCAAAAACTTGCTCCGAAAAAATAGTTATCAGTGCTTATTATGGAACAGTCTACCCACTACTTACGTACGGAGTAATTTTTTGGGGCAATTCTGTTGAGGTTGATAAAACATTCATATTGCAGAAAAGATGCTTAAAAACTGTTTTTAGAATGTACACAGATGAATCGCTACGTGACGTATTTAGGGAAAAGCGCTTTTTGACTCTTACCGGCATTTATATATTAGAATTAAGTCTATTTGTAAAAAATCACCCTCAATATTTCACAAAGCGTTCATGCAAAGAAAATGTCAGATCGCAATATAAATATAATATGGTACTTCCAAGAGTTAGCACCTTAATATATAAAAAAAGCACATTCATATCTGCCATTAATATCTACAATCATCTGCCTAACGAAATAAAATGCCTATAAGGAAATACTTTTAAAAGAGTCTTAAAAAACTTTCTAATAGACAAAGTCTTCTATAACTTAAAAGAATTTTATAACACGATTAACCTAAATGTATACTAAAATTTAGTAAAGGTTTAAATATAAAAATTTAGTTTAAGATAAAATATAAAAACTTACTTTAAGATAAAATAAATTGTATGCCCGAAAAGGGTAAAACTGTTGATACTCATCAAAAAATGTACTTAGTTATAGTTCTTGTACCTACACAGTTTACACAATAAATATTTCTGATTTCTGATTTCTTGAGTCCTATGGGACTGATCGGTTCATGTGAGGTGTCGTTTGAAAGAGTATTAAACGTGCTATTATTGTTTTATAATAACCGTAGTCATAATTGTAGTCGTTTACAAAATATTTAAAAATATATGATTTTTTACCGTGCATGGATGGCATAAGTACTGACAAAACATGCGTCTAAAATAAATTATAACTTTACCGCAATTAACGTTATTACAAAATATACGAGAAATTTCATTAGCTTTCCAAAAACGTAAGTTTTATTGGTGTATGATATTATATAACCAAGTAATAATGTATTTTGTTCAGCATGGGTCACTACGCACCATCACGTAAATGGCGGGCGACCGACCTCAACTGTTCATTATTTCTCGGGTTCTATTTTACTGATCAATTGGTGATTGATACCATTAGAAAGAATATTAAACGAACTATAATTGGTTTCTAATAACTGTAGTCATAACTGTAGTAATTTACAAAATAATTGAAAATATATGATTTTTACCGTGCATGGACATAAGTACTGGTAAAACATGCTTCTAACTCAATAGATTATAACATTACCGCAATAAATGTTTTCAAAATATACGGAAAATATTATGAGCTATCCAAAAATATAAGTTTTATTGCTGTATAATGTTGTATAACTAAGTAATCATGAATTTTGTTCGCCATCGTTGAGTTTTCATTATATTTCCGGTCCTATTTTTCTGATACTTGGTGGATACCATTTGCAAGCATATTAAATTTTCTGTGAATACTCGATTGTTTGAAATGTGAGGCCCAAAATTAACAATTTTAAAACAATTAAAGAAAATGTTTAATTTTTACCTAAGAGGTTTGCTTAGTGACTGAAATAATTTGAGAAAGAGATAATGTAGTAAATATAGCGTGAAATTTTTAGAATAAAATCAACAAACTTTTTATTAACTTTCCATAAATATTGTTTAGTTACCGTACAATTATAAACATATATGTATGTCAGGACCAATTTCGCCAAGCAAGCAAGCGGCGAACGCCTGGTAGACCAGCAGCATTCTAATTGTTTGACAGTACATTTTGTAATGTAGGTATCCAAAATGTGAGGTTCTGTTATAAAATATCGATATAAATGATGGTTTGTTTGTTTTCTCTTTTATCACAGGAAACTTAAATATGTTTTGACAAAAGCCCAGTTCTAGGTTCATAACATCCTTAAGTTCGTAGCTTTCATGATTGCAAGACCACTGCATATATACTTAAATATCTGTGTTGTTATTTGACTCACGTCTACACGTAAAATGTTTTCAAACCCACTCCGTAGTTAATAATTTAAAAACACCTTGAGATCTGAGGCTTGTGGCGTTTTAAAGGGATGCAAAATAAGTGATTACTTACTATTTGAGTAGCAGCGTAGGTCCACATGGGTGATAGTTTCAGCTTTAGATGGTAAATTAGCATTTATGGTCAACATTTGTAATAGGCACTCAAGAAGGTAATTGCACATTATTTTCCATTGCCACTATCTACTTTCGTTGCATTTTTATAAGCTTTGATAACTTGAAGTAAAATCTAATGGCGAGTAAATAAAAACAAGTAATTATTTTAGTGCACTGATGCCGGCGGATCTGCGGATTTATTTTGGCGAAATTAATTATACTGTCAACAACTAGGTACAAATAATCAAATATGTATAATTAAAACAAAAATTTAAAGGGCTTCTGATTCTTTGCAAATTTATCTTAATGCAATATATTTTTATTTGTGGTCTACCACATTTAATTTTGGAAACAGTGAACAATAACTATCCGCGAAGTCCGGTTTTAAGTATAGTAATAGTAACATTAGGTCAATATTGAGTAAAATATTTATATGTATTTACTATTTTATTTCACGGTCTAATTTATAGTTTTTGCTTACCTATTGATTCATTGGCGTTTGGCATTGTAGTTTTAGCTTATAAGTATGACTGTATTGACAGTTATGAGATTAGAGAGTACTACGGTATTTAAATAACGCTCGTCCGACATGATCTTAGATCTATAATAGCGACTCATAACATCTCTGTTCGACTGTAAGCCGTGCAAGAGAGTTAAGTAACGATTGCGATATAAAAAGCTATAAGTAAAAGACTTTATCACACGTTTAGAACCTTAAGTGCAAATTGCAGATTATTACTCATATAGATGTTAAGGTTGTTCAATTCACTTTGAGCTATAAGCTATAACACTAGCAGCTTAACATGCACTATAGCGCCCTAAACAGCTAATGTAGATTTTAAATCTATAGATGAACCTTTTAAACACTTTTATGTCACCAGAGCCTGTAAACTGTAAACTAAGACTAAATATGTAGCTATTCTAGAGCCAGGCTATGTCTTTAGGTAAGAAAATAGGTGCTAAGTGTCGCCTAATTGTTTGTTAGGATTTATATGACGGTGCGCAGTGACCCATGCTGAAGAAAATTCATTATTACTTGGTTATATAATATTATACTTACACCAATAAAACTTATGTTTTTGGAAAGCTTATGAAATGTCTCGTATATTTTGTAATTGCATTAATTGCGGTAAAGTTATAATTTATTGAGTTAGAAGCATGTTTTAGCAGTACTCATGTGCATGCACGGTAAAAAAATCATGTTTTCAATTATTTTGAAAATGACTAAAGTTATGACTACAGTTATTGAAAACCAGTTATAGTACGTATAATATTCTTTCAAATAGTATCTATTACCAACTGATCAATAAAATAGAACCCGAGAAACAATGAAAAGTTGACGCCGGTCGCCCGCCATTTACGTGACAGCGCTTAGTGACCCATGCTGGACAAAATTCGTAATTACTCGGTTATATAATATCATACACCAATTAAACTTATATTTTTGGAAAGCTAATTAAATTTTACGTCCATTTTGTATGAATATTATTGGAGTAAAGATATAATTTATTGAGTTAGAAGCATATTTTATCAGTACTTATGCCATCCATGCACGGTAAAAAAATCATATATTTTAAAATATTTTGTAAATTACTAAAGTGTTAGTAATAAGTAGTACGGCTGCGACCGTATGCAAATCAGTCGAATAGATGCACCTACGCGAGACGCACGTCTTTCATTTCCTTGCCCCGCCCCGCACCCCCGACTAACAGTGGCGACTGGGCTGTACCTTTAATTATTACGCGTGCAAAAATAAAACAGTGATCATGGCTAAAGTGTCCATAGGAGCGTTGACCATGTTTAACCATGAAGTGCAAGATTGGTTAGTGTTCAAAGAACGGTTGGAACAGTGGTTTGTGGCCAACGATATAGACGCCGCGGCGGATAAGGCCAAGTGTAAGCGTCGGGCTATCTTATTGAGCAGTCTTACCGAGGGTTCGTATAAACTGCTAAGGGATTTAGCATTACCCAAAGTCGTGGGAACCCTAGAATATGACGAGCTCGTGAAACTTTTGAATGATCACTTAAAGTCTGCAAAGTGCGGGTTTGCGGAACGCAACAGATTCTACTCATCGACTCAAAAACCTACAGAAAGTATGGCAGAATGGGCGGCACGCATTCGTGGACTAGCGGTCGACTGCGGTTTTTCTGCCACGACTTTAGATGAAACTCTTCGAGATCGCTTTGTACTCGGTATGACCCCGGGGCACGAGCGAGATAAGCTTTTTACCATGGATATGGAGAAATTAACCATCAGCAAGGCATTGGAAGTAGCGGAAAGGATTCAGTGTGCTCGGCAGGGCGCTGCGCAGGCGTCGCCAGCGGCATCGAGCACGCTGCCATGTCCCGATATGCCTGTGTACAAGATGGCGCCGGTTCCACGCAGCGCGAGGCCCGGCGGCACAGGAGGCAACTTCGGTAGCGGTAGCTCAACACATAAACCACAAGTGGTTTGCGCGGCTTGCGGTTATGAAGGACATGAGGTGGCTACATGCAAGTTTTCTCGGTATAAGTGCGGTAAATGCGGTTTAAAGGGTCATCTACGGCGCGTGTGTCCCGGCAAGAAAGTGTATCGTCAGAATTATATAGATGGTGAAAACGGTGATGTTGATGCTGGTACTGGCGATGATGGTAAGCTAGTTATATATAATATTCGTTCTTCACGTGGCGAACCGATGATGGTGACGGTTCAGGTTGCGGAGTATGACCTATCTTTTGAGATGGACACAGGTGCGGCGGTTACAATTATGCCAGACAAAATGTATGCCTCATATTTTAGTAACATACCGTTACGCCCGAACCGCACAGTTCTAATTAGTTATAATAATAGCAACATTCCGATATTAGGTACACTCGACCTGCCCTTTACGTACGAGGGTGATACAGCCACATTAGAGGTTTTCGTAGCACGAGATAACGGCCCATCTTTGCTAGGTAGAAATTTTGTCACTGCATTTAATTTGGAAATGGTTAAGGTAAAAAAATGCGAGGTAGAAACGTTAATTGAAAAAGCGGAACGCATGTACCCGAAACTATTCACGGGTGGGTTAGGTTGCTGTAAAAATGTTTACGTCGATTTGCATTTAAAACCAGAGGCCAAACCAGTATTTTTTAGATCACGGCCCTTACCGTTTGCTTTAAGGCCAAAGGTCGAAAATGAGATAGACAGGTTAGTCGGATTAGGAATTTTAGTACCAGTGCCATTTTCTGACTATGCAAGCCCTGTAGTGCCCGTTTTAAAACACAATGGCAGTATACGCCTATGCGCCGATTATTCGGTTAGTTTGAATAAACAGTTAGTGATAGAAAAATACCCGCTACCGCGCATCGAAGAGCTATTCGCAAAGTTACACGGCGGTCAGGAGTTTTCTAAGCTAGACTTGTCGCAGGCTTACAATCAGTTATTGTTGAGTGAGTCATCACAGTTGTTAACAACAATAAACACGATCAAAGGATTGTTTAAATTCACGAGACTAGTTTTCGGTCTAGCATCGGCGGCATCAATATTTCAACGGACTTTAGATAAAATATTATCAGGGTTAGAGGGTGTTCTTGTTTTTCAAGACGACATTTTGGTAACCGGACGTGATCGGTCGGAACACTTGATGAGGCTAAATAAAGTGTTTGATAGGCTGCAAGAGTCAGGTTTAGTATTGCAAAAAGAAAAATGCATGTTGTTACAAGACTCAGTGTCGTACTTGGGGTTTAAAATAGATCGCCATGGTCTTCACAAATGTCAGGACAAAATAAAAGCAATAAATGATGCAAAAATCCCCACCAATGTCACCGAACTTAAATCTTTCTTGGGCATGGTAAATTACTATCGTAATTTTGTGAAAAATGCATCGTCTATTTTAAGCCCATTACATAACCTGTTACAAAAAAATGTTCCGTGGCAATGGAGGAAAGAGCATGATGTAGCTGTATCTACAATTAAGCGGGAATTGGCATCAGAGAAAACGTTAGCCCATTTTGATCCAGATGCCAAACTAATTTTGACCACTGATGCGTCACCTTGGGGCCTTGGGGCGATTTTGTCCCAAATTGGGGCCGATGGTATCGAAAGACCTGTATCGTACGCGTCTCGGTCGCTCACGGCAGCCGAGAAGAGCTATAGTCAGATCCAAAAGGAAGCAACTGCGTTAATCTATGCGGTACGCAAATATCACCATTATTTGTATGGGCGGTCAGTTCCTTTTGTACTTAGGACTGACCACAAACCTTTATTGTCAATATTTAATCCGGACAAAGGAATACCGGAGGTAACGGCTAATAGATTACAGCGGTACGCCATTTACCTAATGTCTTATAACTTCGTTATTGAGTATGTAAGTAGTGCCCACAACGCAGCTGACTATCTCAGCCGCGCGGTACAAGTAACTGATAAGGAAACAGCTGACGCGGAGCCAGCCGTAGCCCCCGACCGAGGTACTTACATTAACTTTGTTTATGAGAATGAGCAGTTAATAACTATTAGCGAATTAGGTAAACAGACATTGGCAGATAATGTACTTTCAACTGTACGCACATATGTGATGCAAGGGTGGCCTAGTCAAGTTAGTGACTGTTTAAAGCCATTTATGTCTGTTCGAAACGAGTTAGCAGTTGAAAAGTCATGTGTAACTAGAGGTCATAAGGTCGTGATTCCCACTAATTGTCGTAACAAAATCCTAACAGAACTGCATATTGGTCACTTAGGGTCTAACAAAATGAGAGCAGAGGCTCGGAGCCGGTTTTGGTGGCCGGGCATGTCTGCAGACATAGATAAGTTTGTTGCGTCGTGCAAAATATGTACCTCTTTACGACCTTCGCCCCCGCGCGCCCCGCTGACGCCCTGGCCGTTCCCGCCACACGCTTTCCATCGTGTACATTTAGATTTTTTAGGGCCTTTAAATAATAGAATGTACTTAGTTTTCATTGACGCATATTCAAAATGGCCAGAATGTTTCGATGTTTCAAACGGATATGGGTCTAAAGTAGTAATAGAAAAGATATGTGAGTTAATGTCAAGGTTCGGGTTGTTTCACACCATATGTACCGACAATGGCACTTCCTTTGTCTCAGCAGAATTTGAGGATTTTTGTTTGAGGAACGGAATCACTCATTTAACTTCTCCAACATATAACCCGAGTAGCAACGGGCAGGTTGAGGCATATGTTAAAATAATAAAAAAAGCGCTAAAATCATTAATTTTGTCTGGAATCAATCCGAAATCATTCAATTGCAAAATGCACGAATTTCTGATGCGATACAGAAATTCAGTACATAGTACAACCGGTAAGTCACCAGCAGAGGTTGTTTTTGGCCACAAGTTAAGAAGTAGATTAGACGCATTAGCCATGCATCGCCCAGCAACAGCTGACGCAGCACTCGAATGCGTTGTAAAAGATAACCAGTTTTCGCAGTGTAAATACTACGGCGGTAAGCGACTTGTTGACTTTAAAGTGAACGATTTAGTGTTAGTTAAAATGTACAGTGCACAAAAAAACTATTGGGTAAAGGGAACTATAATAGATCAGATAGGTAAAAGTTTGTACACGATCAAGTTAAGTGACTCTGACAGCATTATTAAAAGACATGCTAATCAGCTGTTAACACTAAAAGGGGAGGAAGTATCGCGTGATGATTTGGCGACTCACCCAAGTACCTCTAGCATGGACCAGACCGTAACAGAAATGCCTGCAATTATTTTGCCACCAGTTCAGCGAAACGACGTGACTCCAACTCAGCACGCTAATGCACCAGTTACAGTGGTACCTACTGAGGAGGAACAGGTACTGGCTCCTATGATAGATGCGACTCCAATTGAGCAAGACAGCGACATATCTACGCAACACACTGAGCAGCAAATCGGAACCAGTTTAGGCGAGGGGTCTGTGCCCCCGCGCTCTGAGCAAACTGAGGGTTACCAGGCGGGACCAACATCAGACTCGGCTGGAGAAACCGCCGATCAGTTTGAGTCACCTGATTCTTCTCCGGTGGCTGAGCCACCTCCCCCACGGAGAAATCGAAACGTCGTTAACTACAAACAATATTTTTAGGCTAAGGGTGGAGGGATGTTAGTAATAAGTAGTACGGCTGCGACCGTATGCAAATCAGTCGAATAGATGCACCTACGCGAGACGCACGTCTTTCATTTCCTTGCCCCGCCCCGCACCCCCGACTAACATAAAGTTATGACTACAGTTATTGGAAATCAATTATAGTATGTTTAATAACCTTTCAAATGGTACCTATCACCAATTGATCAATAAATTAGAACCCGAGAAATAATGAAAAGTTGACGTCGGTCGCCCGCCATTTACGTGACCGTGCGTAGTGACCCATGCTGAACAAAATTCGTTATTACTTGGTTATATAATATCATACACCAATAAAACTTATGTTTATGGTAAGCTAATGAAATGTCTCGTATATTTTGTAATAAAATAATTGCGGTATAGTTGTAATTTATTAAGTTAGACGCATTTTTAATCAGTACTTATGCCATCTATGCACAGTAAAAAATCTAAAATTTTAAAATATTTTGTTAACGCCTACAGTTATACGACTACGGTTATTATGAAACAATAATAGCACGTTTAATACTCTTTCAAACGACACATCACACGAACCGATCGGTCCCGTAGGACTCAAGATGTGAACAAATATCAATGATGGTCGGCCGCCATCTTTGCCCCCCTTGTTTTCAACCCTTCCCCCCCCCCTCCATAAACTAAAACCAGGCAATTCGTATTCTGGAGATCATGAGGAACACATCCATACCAGTTTTAGGTATTTAGAAGAGATGTCGACGACTTTTTTCAAAACAGGCCGGTTTCCTCCAGTCTATATAAGGAGATTTAAGGCGCTCTTATACTCGAGTTTTACGTTTTCAAGGGGGTGAAGCAGACGCGTGGTAGATCGGGCAGGCGGGCGCCCCGCGCGGCGCACCGCACCATTCCCGCGCAGCACGTCTACGTCCTTATTCTGACGACATCGGTATTCTGAATTGTCAGTTCCGGGATTTTTAGTTCGGCAATTAATATTGAATAAGATTTATTAGTAAATTCGAATTTTGATGAGTACTTAATGAAATTAAAAACCGGACAAGCGCGAGTCTTACTAATAGGGTTCCGTTTTACCCTAAAAATGGTAGGTAAGACGGTGAGGTCGGTGAGTGTACCTAAATAATTATTAATTATATACAATATGAGTGTATACTTGACTGATCATGTTGTTGTAAAAATCGATTTCGACTGGCAAAACATATTATTTTTTGGCAACCGGGTTTTTTAACCTAATTAGACCCCGCTGAATCCGAAATTGCCCGTTGCTTGATCGAATTCTTGACTGGAAGTGAGATAGTTGATATTAAAGGTCCCTTTTTTTAGTTTTTCGTAAATAACTCTTAAACGGTGGCGCATAGCAAAAATTTTCTTAAACATAAGTAATCTGCATAAAATTGCCTACAAGAAAGATTCCGTACAATTTTTCGCTAGGATCAATATTCAAAGAGATATTAAGGCGGGAAAGTTAATTATAATCACTTTTCGAAGGTCTCTTTTTATTGTTTTTCGTAAATAACTCGTAAACGGTGGCCAATATAAAAAAAAATTGTTAAACGTTAATAATCGACACAACATTTTCAATAAAAAAAGATTTAGTACATTTTTAGCAGGGATCAATATTTAAAAAGACAATAAAGAGGGAAAGTTAATTATAATAAATTCTAAGGTTCCTTGTTTTTATTTTTTCGTTAATAATTTGAAAAGTATGACTCATAGCAAAAACAAATTTTACACAAATGATAAACATAAAATTTCCTACAAGAAACATGTAGAACACTTTTCGCTAGGATCAATATTTAAAAAGACAAAGCATCCGGTAAGTCAATTATAATCAATTTTAAAGTCCCTTTTTAGTTTTTTGTAAATAACTCGTAAACGGTGTCTCATAGCAAAATAGGTTTTTATGAATAAATAATCTCCATAAAACATCTGAACACTTTTCTCTAGGATCAATATTTAAAATGATATTAAAGGAAGAACGTTAATCACAATCAGTTCACAGGTCGCTTTTTTTTCGTAAATAACTCGTAAACGGTGCCCCCGTTGCAAAAAAATATTATACATAAATATTGAACATAAAATTGTCCACAAAAAAGGTATTGTACACTTTTTCGCTACGATCAATATTTAATGAGGTATTAAAGGGGGTAAGTTAATTATAATCAATTTCCAGGTCCCTATTTTAAGTTTTTCGTAAATGACTCGTAAACGGTGGCCCATAGCAAAATAGGTTCTTAATGTTAACTAACCCCCCTTGGCTAAAAAGTGGCCTCCATGTTTAAAATTCATTTGTTTACGTAAGATGTCCGTCTTTGGGTCACGAATTTACATGTGTGTACCAAATTTCAACTTAATTGGTCCAGTACTTTTGAAGAAAATGGGCTGTGACAGACGGACAGACAGACAGACAGTCGCACGAGTGATCCTATAAGGGTTCCGTTTTTTCCTTTTGAGGTACGGGACCCTAAAAACTAAAAAAAGTGACATATGAATTGATTGTAATGAACTTTCTTCCTTTAATATCGTTTTAAATATTGATCCTAGAGAAAAGTGTTCAGATATTTTTTGCAGGAAATTTTATGTAGATTATTTATTCATAAAAACCTATTTTGCTATGGGACACCGTTTACGAGTTATTTACAAAAAACTAAAAAGGGGCTTTAAAATTGATTGTAATTAACTTACCGGCTGCTTTGTCTTTTTAAATATTGATCCTAGCGAAAAGTGTTCTACATGTTTCTTGTAGGAAATTATATGTTTATTATTTATGTGTAAGATTTGTTTTTGCTATATGTCATACTTTTAAAATTATTAACGAAAAAATAAAACCAAGGAACCTTAGAATTTTATAATTAACATGCCCTCTTTATTATCTTTTTAAATATTGATCCCTGCTAAAAATGTACTGAATCTTTTTTATTGAAAATTTTGTGTAGATTATTAAGGTGTATTCGGGTATTACCGAATGTCGGATAATTCCGAAATTCAGATGAAAATCACCCTTAATTCCATCATAATAAAAGTATCTTTCGGAATTATCCGACAGTTTTCGACATTCGGAATTACCCGAGTAAACCTTAGTTCATTTTTTTTATATTGGCCACCGTCTACGAGTTATTTACGAAAAACTAAAAAAAGGGACCTTTAATATCACATATCTCACTTCCAGTCAAGAATTCGATCAAGCAACCGGCAAATTCGGATTCAGCGGGGTCTAATTAGGTTAAAAAACCCGGTTGTCAAAAAGTAATATGTTTTGCCAGAAGAAATCGATTTTTACAAAAATGTGATTAGTCTAAATTATTCAATTTGAATAATTTGATTAATTTTATAGCCTTTTAAAATATGTTTACACAATTTATCAATCGTGACTGAATTCCGGATTGGTTAGATGGGTGTGTGCCTTTGCTGCCCAACTTGTTATAAAATGACAATATGACGGACGAATGTCTGAAATGTCACCGTATTTAAGAATTATTTTGCTTTTCTTCGTAAGTATGTTGAAAAACATTGTGTGTATAACATATTTGCATATTTATACGGTGATTACCCATTTTATGTAACGTCCGCTAAACTAGCACAGGTCCGACGCTGACAGTGGTCACGGGCGTACTGGCGTGAGGAATAGGCGCAAGGTATTGCCGCGTAGGGTGTAATTTAGTACGCAAAATGTTGAATTCATCAAATGATGAATGAAAAAATTAACGTATCGATAAAAGGACAAGCAATAATGAAGATTTACTTAAAAGCTATCGACTGAAGTAAGTTTAATATACATTTTCGTCCTAGTACTTCTAACATAAGGAAATAAAGACAGTGTTAGGCGTGTTTTCAACTTAAGATTCTATCGAGAAAATAATGAGCCGTCGTGTTTCTGACAAGCAATAACGTAGTTCAAGGACTGAAGTTATACATACTAGAAAATAATGCATGAAATCCTTGTAAAAGTCTGTAAATATGGTGACAAAAAAGTGCATTTTACTACACACCGCGCCTTAATTTTGAAACGCAGAAATTTAATGAATTTTCGTTGAATACGTTCTACTCTTTCGGTATACGTAGAATAGCAGGAATTCCATATTTGAGATGCGTATTATCACAGTTTCCCTTAAAATTTCTTGCTAAATCTGTGACAGAACTTGCTATAATCTAATAGTGTAAATGTTATCCTCGTTCAGTGCAATCGAACAGTGAAGATATGAAGTAATCGAACATTACGTGTTTACGTGTTAAATTCGACTATATTCTTCTCAAGACAAGACTGCGCCACACCCAGCCGGGGACATGCCCGCTCCGGACCAGCCGGCATATCAGGGGACGAAATTTGTGGGGAGTGACACGCTCTGGGATGGGGGAGGGATAGTTATAATCAGCCGGCTATGCAGCCTAAAGCCAATATTGGAAGGTGGGAGGAGTAGGTTATGTCGTCGAAGGAGAGCGTTGGTGACTTGCTGCTCGTCGTTTCCGTTTCGGTCTTCGGGATATCTTGTATCAAGTAGGGTCGATGTCGTTTTGAGATGCCGTTTGCTCGTCTGATTCGCTGTCGGTATCGTCCAGTTGATATATTTCTCTTGCTGCTTTGTTGAGTTCGCCTTTGTCGTCTGCCATGTTGATCCACTCAGAGGGATGCCTGGTGTAATCCTCCATGTCCTGTGTCAGTAAGTTTTTCCAAGTGTATCTACACTTGGTCTGCCAACTTTAAGTTTACTGACTTTATAGCTATAGGCGGCTTCTAAAAGGTGCGGTTTTGGCCGTCTTAGGATGGCTCCGAACGTGCTACCTAGGGGTAGCGTAGCACATTCGGAGCCATTTATATAATCATTTTGGTTATTGTTTTGCCGTTTAATATATCGCGAAGCTTACCGGGTCCTTACCTGTACCTTACCGGTACCTTACCTTACCTGTTGTTTTAGTTTTTTTTTTTTAATGGCGTTGTACCACGGACGGTTTTATTGTCAGTAGTTTGAGATTGTCTGAGGAACCCGATATTTAGTGACCATCTGTTTTATTATGTTCACGCTGGAGTCCTGTAGATGAAGACAATGACGATGATGAAACAACACTTGCGTCTTATGGTCTTGGGTAATGTATCGCTGTTAATGACCGTATTTTGTAGAAATACTATGAATGGTGCCAGATGTGTATTGTGTACTCTTTTACAAATAAATTGCGTTGGTATTCTTTAAAATAATTTATCTTGATAGGTATAGTAATTTTTTTTTGAACTGAGCTTGTTCACTTACCTGTACTAACAATGGCATTGTATTACAATCCTATTATCTGCTTTTGTTCTCGTAGGCACTCCAAACAGTTTACTTACAAAATAAGTTTAAAGAAGTACATTGTATGAATATTGAATTTTTAAGCTTATTCCTTGTTGAATGGGGTTAAAATGGTCTAAAAAGATAATATCAAATTCAATCTTTTGTATAGTCATATCCACCTTAGCCACGACAGGGATGTATTCTGGTGTTAAATTAAATATGTTGAAATATGTGTAAGGACTAAGTATAATTATTATATTTGTGACTAGATTCATCACCCTCATCTGCTGTTACATTATTAAAAGATAACGCTCCAGAGTGTTGTGGAGACCTTCATTTTGAACATGTCTGTACCTCAGATGTAATAAAGGCGTTTAAATCAATTAATGTCAAAAAAACTAATGACCTCTGGGGAGTCTCTGTCCATGCTGTCAAATCCTTAGTAGAAATTGTAGCGCCGGACTTGGTAGTTATATTTAACAACAGTGTTGATTGCGGCCAGTTTCCTGATCTAATAAAACATAGTAAAGTAATTCCTTTATTTAAATCTGGTAGCAGCTCTGACCCCACTAACTTTAGACCGATATCTGTGCTACCAACATTTAGCAAGATTTTTGAAAAATTAGTTCTTTCTCAATTAGTACGAAATTTTAACGTTAATAATTTGATGCATAATAAGCAGTTTGGTTTTACACGGGGTCGCTCAACAACCGATGCTGGTGTTGAGCTAATTAAGCATATTTTCGATGCCTGGGAGGAGTCACGAGATGCTTTAGGTGTCTTCTGTGATTTATCTAAGGCCTTCGACTGTGTTTGTCATGAAACATTAATCAGGAAACTTCATTATTACGGAGTTAGAGGATCGGCACTGAATTTACTTAAGTCCTACTTAAATGGTAGAATACAAAGGGTCGATGTGAATGGACAGCGATCACCTGGGTCATTGGTCTCTATGGGTGTACCACAGGGGTCAATATTGGGGCCTTTCCTGTTCCTTATCTACATAAATGACTTGCCATTCCTTGCTAAGACCCACCATGATATAGTATTGTTTGCAGACAAATAAGTGAGGTATCTCACTTATTTTCAAAGTCAAACGACAGCAACAAGCTTACAATGATGTAAACAATGCTATTTCAAAAGTAGTAAATTGGTTCAATGTTAATAATTTAATGTTAAATGAGAAAAAGACTAAATGTATTAAGTTTGTCACTAGTAGTAACGTAAGGCATGTGCAAACAAGTGTCATTGTGAAGGATGAGGAATTGGAATTAGTTGATAGTACAGTTTTTCTTGGTATAACTTTAGATTCTAAACTCCAGTGGGGTCCCCATATCTCTCGAATAGAATACTCTTTCGAATAGACTGAGCTCTGCAGCTTTTGCAGTGAGCAAAATCCGTCAGTTAACTGATGTGAAAACAGCTCGATTAGTATATTTTAGTTACTTCCATAGCATTATGGCATATAGTATTTTACTGTGGGGCGGTGCTTCAGAGATAAATACCATTTTTGTTCTGCAGAAGAGGGCTATTCGAGCAATATGCAAAATGAACCATAGAGACTCACTTAGAGATAAATTTAAGGAAATTGACATAATGACAGTGCACTGTCAATACATTTATGAGAATATTCTGTATGTACATAAAAATATTGTAAATTTTAGGAAAAATTGTGAAATTTATAATATTAATACTAGAAATAAACATAAGCTCGCAGTGCCCTTCACTCGGCTCCATAAAATTAAAAAATCATTCATGGGTAATTGTGTAAGATTTTATAATAAACTTCCAAACCATATTACTGAATTATCTATTAATAAATTTAAGAATATTGTAAAGCGTAAACTTATTTCTAAAGCTTATTATACCACACAAGACTACATGAATGATACTACAACGTGGGATTAATTGTTATTCGAAATGATTATTTATTTATTAGGTATATTTGATTATTGATGAGGAAATGGATATTCCGATGTAATACTATCTACTTCTTTTGTTACTTATACTTTTTTTTGACATTTAGATTTTATTATAGAAATTCTAGACAAGTATTTTTTTATACAATTTTTTTAATGTTTGACGATCCTTTTGTGAAATTCTTAGTGTTAAATTTGATATGTATAATAATCCAATTTTATTATGGAATAATATTAACATCAATAAATTGCTCTGATAATTAGATTAAAATTAATTACGATTCATAAGAGCTTGTTGCTAGGCCTACATGAATAAAGTATATTTTGATTTTGATTTTAGATTTTTTTGATTTTATACATAGGTATTATTCGGTAAAACTTAGCCAAGTTGCGTAAAAGATCAGTAGGAATTGAATAAGAATACATGTACTGAACGATCGAAAGCCAGTTGGACACTAAGACTTAAAACTACAATCATATCATAATGTGTCCCACAATTTGATAACAGGCCAGGTAATTTTTTTATTGGTGTCTCGCTCGCTCTTTGATTACAATTGCAGTTAGGTATAGGTCAGAAAAAATTGCCACTAAATAAGATGCCGACGTAAACAGATAAACCACGTGCTTATCAATTGGACAGTGTTATGGAATAGCGAACTAAGCGCCAAAATCCGAAAAAAATGTTATGAATGCAGGTCGGATATAAATGTGATAATCTATAGTATTGACTATTTCCTTGTTGAAAAATCATGCTTACAGCCTTATTTTAAGGGGTAGAATCAAGCGACACATTAAAATATGTATGGCCCTATTCACTAACTCGTTACGTAAATACGAATTGAACGCCAAATTTACTTTTACAAATTATAATAAGCGTAGGTATATTCTAAATCGCAAAAACTAGTTAAACGCCATAAAGATGTTGTTAATTCGTTTTGATTTAAAGTTTTAATGATTTATAAACGCAATATCGATTTAACCGCCCTATGGTGTCGTTTAATTCGTTGTTACATATTTTAAATTGCAGGATATTTCGCTTAATGAGAACTAAGTACCAATTTCTGGCGTTTGATTCGTTGTTGCATTTCATACTTCGCCATATCTCATAAGCGAAACTGACGTGACAACGAAAGGATATGTTTACCTACATATTTTCACATTTTTTGTGTTTAAAGCCGTGATAGTCATTAAAAAGTGTTAGAAATGGACAAATTTAAAAGAAATTCACGTGGTTATCGTTTGATTACTACGGCAACTAAGAACAATGCAACGACGAACAACAACTATTTGCAGGTACGTGTTTACTTTGTATTAGTTATAACTTACCTATATAATCATCATTACGGCCGCGTAAATATACCTACTTTTTTAATACAGCAATCAATAAATATATCATAATTAAAGTACATTACGTAATCGATGTAATCTTTGTTATTTCCCTCTGCATAGAATCTAATACTGTTCTTAATCTAATAGTCACAAAATTTCACTTTTTAGGACACTACTCCAGCTGATGTCTCAATCCAGACACAAAATAAATACATCCAGCTGCATGATGAGGTACTTACGTCTCGATCTATATTATACATTTATGTACATAACTATATAATTATATGTTTGTATACCTATTCTCACAATTTACCAAAACTGGGTCGCTTTTAAAAGCAAAATTGGTACAAATGAGCCATTTTTTTAATTATATGCATCAAAATAAATATATGATACATAAATAAATAATTAAATAAATGTAATATAATTATGATTGCGGTGCTATTATTATATTTACTAGGTACTGACTTATATAAAATTTTTAAGATTATAATTGACTCAAAACTTCAAAAAGACCCTTATAGGGGTACTCGCGTGCATTATTTGGACCGAAATTTCGGACACAGTCATAAGGTAAAAGTAGGTACTAGTGCTCGACGCTGCACAAGTATTCGACCTTAATGTCAAAGTTATAAAGGTTACTTTTAAACAACGAAGAATTTTCTACATTCCAATTTAATACTTGTTACGTATAGATTAATCAGCCGTTTCTTTTACATTTGTAGATAACAAAAGAGCCTGACTCAACGTTATTGTTACCTGAAGATCCGATATTAGAAGAGAATAGGCAAAATGTGTTACTAGATATATCAAGTTCTGTACACTTTACAAATATAACAACGGATACTCACGAAAACATAAGCACGTGTACTGAACTGAAGTCAATGATGCCTTTCAGAATTTAATTCATATGGATGACTATGAATCTGGCTCCAGGTTTATAGATTCAGCAATTTTAAATACAACAGAGCACGAGTTACCTGATGTAACACAACAAGAACCTGAACAGAGCAGTTTCCATCAAGAAAATGCAAACTTGCTTTCACCCACTATAAATCAGTCTGATAATGCAGATACTGTTTTCAACCCCACTACAGACATGCCGGTAGAAAATGAAAACAGAAATGGCCGACCAAAGAAGGGCAGAAAAAGAAAATATCCAGACCAAACTCGTGAAATTCGAAAATATAGGCCATAAAGGAAAGGTTGTAGACTCTTGAGAATTTAATGATGTTCAGTGTAAGGATGGTGTAACTGGCCATATGCCTATTACGTAATATTAAGCTCATTTATCAATATAAAACTTACATTTTAGCGGTGAAGGAAAGCTTCTGGGAGCTTCCTTGCCGGTCGTGTGTTTACGTTCTTGATTTTCATTGAAATTTCTAAAAATGGTAACTCGAAGCACTTGATTTCATGGTCTAATTGTTATCACGTGTATCCACGATTAAAATAATTGCTAATTAACTTAGTAAAAACAAAATAATAACAAGAATTTGCTTAGGAAAACAAATATTGTAAGGTTATTTACGTTGACTTTGACAGGTATGGGCGAGGAGCCATTTAGGTATCGTTTTAAACCGTAAAATTCAAAAAGCATGAGGTAGATAAAAGGTTACAATAATTAAATAATTAATCTCTTTTATATGTTTAAAAAACATTATTAAGCTTCTTACCGTTATTCGAAGCATATTAATTATATATTTGAGAGTGGCAACATTGATTGCTATGACGTTACGGCTGCTGAATAGTTGCAATTCCCACTCCTTTTACCCCCTCCACTAAATTTCCGTTTATACCTGCTTGCCACATTCACATTCACATTGATAGACTGTCTTTTCTAGCTACCTTACTTTGTAGGTACACAAAAGTCAACACCTACCCTCATTGTCTACACATAACAGTAAGGTTTATTGCGATAGCAGGAATAATTATGGCAGGTCCAGGATTATGTTCACATATTTTTATTTAAGTGACCGGACAACTATGGGGTAATTTTCAAAAGAAAGATACATATTCATCATCAGTTGTCATTAACATGTAAAGAAACCAGTTTATTTTTAGCTGACACTATCATATAGTTATGATTTTTATAATATATTGCATTTCCAGGTTCGAGAAGCACTTATTTCAAAAAATAAATTAGTCGAACCATCTTTTAGAACAACAACACTTAAATTCCAAATACAGTAAGGACAAGCCTAAGGGTATTTAATATGGTAACAGGGTAGTTATACTTACTGTTAAGGGTCAGGAAACATTCTTCAAAATCAGCAAATGGAGTTTTCCACACCATTATTTCAACTTATCTCTCTTCAATAACAGTTTTGTATATCAGCACAGGGAATCATTTTAATGTAGTTGTCAGCTTACTGAAACATCAACCATAGCTTTTAAATGTTATTGTAATACAAATATTGTAGTGGAGGTCTAATAATATGTTAGACAGAGTAAAACGAAAATCAACATGTCATTGTTTTAAATACAGGTTTTACTTTCGATTTTCCAATAAGAAAAGCATTTATGTTACTGAATAAAGAGTATAAAGAAGGAAATAGAATCCACTAGGCGTCGGCATTATAAAGTAGATCGTTGAAAGTAAAGAAACTAATGCTAGCCATTTACAGGTGGGATCAGTCAGAGAAACTAATTTAATGATAGGTAGGACAATTTGCGAACAATTCTTTTCTGATTGCAGATTTGCAAGTGTATTTAACAGGGTCTCAATGGCAGTAACTTGTCTAAAGAAGAAAGAAGATCGTAATCTTACCTTGGTTGAAGAAACGATTTCCAACTTTGTATTTATTTCACTCGCACTGTCACACTGTCTGTACTTAGGCACGTTAAATAAATAAATAAATAAGTACACTGGATCAGAAATACGGGCACTAAAGGTTCCCTGACCATTTAGTTTGATGAAATAAGTAGAAGCAAATTCGTGTGAGGGTCTGAATGCCATTTTCTTGGTCTTGTAGGTTCTTCGATAGATGTAAATCATTATGGATGCTCTCGGAGACTTTCTTTTTACCGTACTATCTTTAAATTTAGCTCAGTGATATAAATTTTGCCTTGGTAAAGTGTTAAAGCATCTTTTTTTTTCAGTTTACAACGGAACTTAGAGGAGCTTGACAGTTGGTAAAATTGCCATAGACAAAAATTTCACTCAGCCAAAAGTAGAAGTTGTAGAACATTCAGTCTAGAATAGGTTATGGTTTGGATCAATCAATAGATCGATTATTAAGTTTTTCACATTGTAAAAATGCGTTTTATCATTCAAATCATTCTACGTAAAAATAAAAAACTTAAATGATAATAGATAAGGGTTTTTATTTCAATTTGCATTAATCACGCATTTATTGGAAGCTTACTAAGTTCACTACAATCCATTCATAGGTAAACAAATGATCCCGACCAAATTACGTAGGCTATTTTGGTGTATTATCGAAATTGTTAGAACGTGGTTTTGAATTTCGTCGCATTATGTAACCACGCTTGAGGCTCGTTTGTAAAAACGAATTTACTAATACGAACGATTTCGTCTGATATTAAGAATAAGTAATAAATAAATTGCCAATTTCATTTATGCAGTGAAAGATTATTTTGCATTGTTAATAAATTTTAAAAGTACATGTAGATAGTTGTTTTTGTAGGAAAATGATTTACATTTTAGGAAGTAAATAGATAACGATCGTAATGGTGGTACTGCTGTCACTAGGTGACAGAACGGGATAGTCTTACGTGTCTTTCAGTAGGAGTAGCAGCGAAAGCTCTATTGTTTGTCCTTGTCACAGTCTCGTGCAGTTGCGTATGTTTTGTTTCTCACTGACGCGAGCGTGTAGCGCATCTATAGGGTCCTACTATCTAAGGCGGAAGATCATAGATATCGAAAGATAGTGGATGACAACTGCAATGTTGTTGCTACTCACAAAAACAATTATTGAAGAATTATAGTTAAGTTTATTCGTACGTATTGCTGGAGATCAAAGGATGAATTCTAAAAATCAATAAAATAAAATACAATTCAGCGGGGTGCGCGGGGTTCAAGTTTTGTTATGAAAGACAGTTTTTTACGCATACATTTTCGAATTTGCCACCTTTGCTACAGACAAACGTGGTTTGCCAAGTTATATCTTAGAACTTTAAGAAAAATACGTCTCTGAAACTTTTGACACTTCTTGGAATTTGTATACGCGGAGTAATTGTTGTTGTATTTTAAAGAAATTGTAAAATAAGACTGTAGATGGTTTTAATAATGGAATCCCTTATGTGAGACAAATAAGAATCATAGTGAGGTTTAGTGAAGTGCATATTAACAAACTAGAGCCATGTTTCTGGTAAATTCGTGTTAAAATAAAATACGTCGGATTCGTACACAAAATAACTTTGGTTTTGACGGAATATGTTATTAAGAAGTGATAATATGAAATGGACAGTGTTTCGGACAACAATAAATGTAGATGCTAACCCGGAAAAGGTTCATAAATGAGTGCAAGCGCGTATTCGAGTGAAAATTGGGTTATTTTACGTGCATTTTGCAGCCACAAGTAACGAGTGCATTTTGTAAACAAGAACACACATTATGTGTTTTCCTGTAGTAAATCTATATTAAAATAGTGTAGTGAGTGAAGTCTGTCAAGTGTAAAAATGGTGGAAATAGTTTTAACTATCAAGGAATGTGCATTTAACACGTGAGTAGAAAATTTTGTCGAACCTGGTACTTTTATAGGTTATCTTAGTATAAAAAAATATGTTATCGCTTTTTCACAGTATATAGGATTAATACATAATCTTTCTAACGTTTCAAAGTTTTAATAAGATGCTCTTTTGATTTTCTATCTACATGATTCAATGATTTTCGATTAATAGAACCGTTTTTCCCCCGAAGGGTAAAAAACGGATATTTAGGTTCCTGCCGAAGCTTGAACCACATTATGAGATAACACCCTTGTAACTCAGCCCTAATCAAGCGAATTCATCAACTAGTAGCGCCATCTATCGCGCTACCCTAGTACTAATGTCGCCCGGTTGCCAGCGCTCGGCTGCTTTCTCTTCAGTACCACATAAGCCGGCAAGGCCCTTAGGTGTGGTTCAAGCTTCGGCAGGAACCTAAATATCCGTTTTTTACCCTTCGGGGGAAAAACGGTTCTATTTAGGTGTCCGTGCCTTCGCTTGAACCACATTATGAGACGTGTTTAAACCTCTGCCGGCGCTGGCCCGGGCGTACTGTGACTGATAATATTTAAATTTATGCAAAAATCACTTGATAAGAATATGGGCTTGAAATTTATTCCGTATTGATATACTAAAGGATTGTTACGTCAAACCTTAACTAGATTTTCCTTATTTGTAATTGACAGACAGATGAGACAATTGTTAGCACTGACTGGCAACAAAAGTTATCCCTTGCGACTATAAAACTACTTAACTTTTTATATAAAACAAAACTGTGTGACTATTAGTTGAAAGACTGTCCCTAAAATCATAATTAAAGACATAAGTAGGTACTTGTAGGTCGTACAAATTTAAGTGTAACCACTATCTGAAGTAGTAGCTCTGATGCGTGTAACGTGAACCTAATCGAGTGAGTTTTACATTAAACCCGCCCAAACTACCTGATGCTTTCCTTACAATAGCCCACTAGGTGATAAAAGGCTTTTGTTGTATGATGTAATCATATTACTACTACTTATCTACTGCTTAACACAAATACAGCACTGCCGGCCCACCCACTGTTTAAAATTTTTGTAACTAATTGGAAAACCTTGGGTCCTCTCTGATTTATCGTATTTTCCAACAATTTAATGTAAATTGGTAAGTTGCATCATAGGCCAGATGTAATGTAATATGACTTTTAATGTGGACAAATAACCAAAGGTATAAATATAATAATACAAACCCTTCATAGAAAATTTAGAAAATCTACATTTTTTCACAACCGTCAAAACATGAATATCAAAGCAGATAACAGATGCAGTTTTAGTGGGTACACTACAATACGATATTGACATTATTTAGATATTAATACATAGTTATTGACTAGGTATACCAGGTTTATTTGTTAATAGGCTATCATTACATAAGGACAACATATTCCGTAAATGTGTTAAAAATTATAAACATGATGTTCTTATTTGTGGAAGCAATTGAGATTTATTTCGAATCAAGTACTCCTCTGCCTGAAAGTAGCGTCAGAAAGTGAAGAAGAAAATACAACACTTCATGATTTAATGTATGCGTTACTAACAAGTAACAACTCTCAACAACCTAGCAGTAGTTTCAACTGAGGCGATAATACATCCTTCCTTACTGATTAGTTTTAGGTGAGGGTTGCTTTAAAAACAACCATATTAATAGTAAGCCATGAATAGATATTAATTCTTATATGAAATGGTAGGCTCCTACCTATTGTGGCCCCTTCGTCCTCTCCGGTGTTGTGAGAGAGCGTTTATTGGATTTTTGATGAATATTTGCCTCAAATAGCCCATCTGATGACTCCTTCCTGTGGTGACGTCACTTCCCCTGCAACAAGTTTCACAGCCGGCGCCAAATAACTGGTTCTTTTACCGCCATTCAACAGGGCTCGGTTCGATTCGAGCGATTATTCGTCATTGCGTTTTGGATTTTTGGTGAGGCAGGTTGTGCCTCAAAGTAGATTCAGTGTTATATACATTTGAAATATAGTAGTAATTACTTGAGTAGTAGTGTTTTAAGATGGGAAGCCCATCTGAATCTCAAGATGACAACCATCACAAAAGACGGCGTAAGTCGTCTACATCCTCGGTGGAGGAGGCTCCTTCAACGAAGCGGACACGTGGTCGGGAGGAACGACCATCTCGATCCAGACAAAGGCAGCCAACTAGACGGAAGCGGCGCCCTCGTTCTGCTAGCAGCAGTGACGGCAGCGGTGGCCGCCATAAGGATTTTGAAGCGAGGTTTGACCAACTCTCGTACCAGGTGAACGCTATTACTGATTTTATTCAACGTTCTATGCATCCGGAAACCCAATCCCAGAATCGATCGGAATCATCTTCAGAGGACGAAGTGCCGTTAGAAAATGTGGCTTTTAAAGACTTTAATACTACTTTAAAAGACAAAGGTGTTGGAAAAACTGAAGAAGCGAAGTTTGAGTTATTGAAGAATTTGCAACGATTCGATTCTCGGGAATGGGCTGACATATCTTTCTTTGATATTCAAAAGAGTTACCTAGCGGTACCAGGTTTCAAGGAATTGGAAACGAATGACGAATTGCGTCATTATGATAAATCGAAACATTTAGCATCATTTGAAAAGACATTAGCTTCTTTAACTCATGCCTTTCTTCTTCATCGCGATCATACGCAAACGTGTTTGCAAAATATTTTGAAGTGGGCAGGACAGTGTGAAAATATTACTGCTGTGGCTTTGAAAGATAAAATAACAGATTTGTTTGTCGAGGATGATAAATACAACAAGAGCACTAATGATATTTTGCAAATACTTTGCGGAAAGCGGGCTGATGTTGTTTTAAATCGTAGAAGTGAGATTTTAAAGAATGTAACGGATACTGTGACCGCGGCTGGTTTTCGAAAGATACCCCCATCTTACGAGAATCTTTTTCAGGCGGAAAAGTTAAAAGAATTTCTCAAGAATGAGGGTGGTTTGAATAAAGTTTTTCCTGCTCAGAACAGTCAGAACAAACCGCGTAAAAACCAGAAGTTCCCTAGATTTTTGGCCGCTAACAGAGGGTATTTCCAACCGTCAGTACCTCCTTTCCGATTTAACTTTCGATCGAAGCCAACGTTCTTCCCCAATTTCCCAACGTACGACTTCAACCAGCCCCGTGCCCCTAGAGTCGACAGGCGAGAACCTAGACGCGGACAGCCACGGCGATCAGGTTACAACGATCGAAACAAGCGATTCCGAGAGTTCTGACTCGGGGGCGTTCAGGGCAGGGTGTCTGACGTTATATCGTCGTCGTTGGGAAATGATAGGAGCAAATCGAATGATTTTAAAAATTATTTCAGGCGTACGTCTTCCATTTTACCGAAAACCTCCGTTGGTTTGGCCGAGTTCCAATATAGTGAAAAAGTTCGAAATCCAGCCGTCGTCAGACATGACACTGGAAATAACAAAAATGTTAGCAGACCGAGTAATAGAACCTGTACCTCATTCACCAAGTTATTTGTCAAAAATATTCCTGGTGAAAAAGGGGAGCGGGGGCAATCGTCCTGTGTTCAATCTCAGAAGTTTAAACGAATATTTAAAAGTAAGCCGCTTCTCCCTAATATCTCATTTCGACATCCCGAATTTTCTGCAACCAGGAGATTACCTAGCAAAGATAGATCTGAGTCAGGCTTACTTTCACGTGAACATCGCCAATTCTCACCGTCGATTTCTAAGATTGGTATTTCAAGGTCAGATCTTCCAAATGACTTGTTTGCCGTTCGGGGCGGCTTGTGCACCAAAATTGTTTGCCACGTTGACCAATTTCGTCGCGGAGAAGTTACGGAGGAAGGGAATACGCGTGATTGTTTACTTAGACGACTTCCTTATCGCGAACCAGAGCCAGTTCCTACTTCAGTCTCAAATAACCTTTGTCATCGATTTCCTAGAATACCTAGGGTGGACATTGAACTTCGAAAAGTCAGTACTTGTACCTTGCAAAAACCTCGAGTTTTTAGGAATTTGTTGGAACACGGTGTGCAACAGGAGATTCTTACCGGAGCAGAAGATTTCCAAAATACTGTCAGAAATTCAAAGGCTTTTGAATCGAGGTGTCCGCTCTCCCAGGTGGGTGAAGTCCCTCCTAGGGAGATTAAATTTCGCGAGCTTTGTAATTCCGTTAGGTCGGTTACACTGCCGCAGGCTTCAAATTTTAAGTCGCGAGCTTCAGCGGTCAAGTCCCTGTCGCCTCCGACAATTGCCAGGGTCAATAGTGCAAGACTTGGTATGGTGGATAAAGAACGTGAAGAGGCATTCGCTAATTCATCAACCCCTCATAAAGAACTTTCTAACCACGGACGCAGCAGGCTATGGCTGGGGGGCACAGTTAAACGACATGATCCTCTCAGGCAGATGGAGCAGCGAGCAGAGGTGCTGGCACTCGAACCTGAAGGAACTGCATGCAATATACGAAGCAATTCGAGCGAACAGGTACGTATTACGAAACTCCACTCTTTTAATTCAGTCGGACAATCGCACAGCTCTAGCGTACCTGAAGCACGAGGGAGGCACCAGATCGATGGAGTTATTAGAGGAAGCCCGGAAAATCCTTCTTTTTGCGAAAGACCTTCGATTGAGCCTGGTAACCCAACATCTACCAGGTACGCTAAATACAGTCGCAGATCGCCTGTCCCTAGGTCGACCTCTCCCGGAGTGGCATCTGTCGTCGCAGGCGTGTCACAGAATATTTCAAGCGTTCGGCAGGCCGTACATAGATCTGTTTGCGTCGCGGAACGCGCATGTAGTCCCGAGGTATGTAAGTCGAAACCCACTAGACCATCGAG
The DNA here is from genome assembly GCF_910591565.1 of Cydia splendana. Taxonomy (NCBI): domain Eukaryota; kingdom Metazoa; phylum Arthropoda; class Insecta; order Lepidoptera; family Tortricidae; genus Cydia; species Cydia splendana. Next base: position 35,132 of record NW_026946905.1, read on the forward strand.
CAATGTTTTGCAATGCGTTCAGCCGCCGATGGCATTACGACCTAGCGTGGGTGTTCCCACCACCATCGTTGATACCTCGAGTCCTAGCACACCTGAACCAGTGCCGAGGGAGATACATAATAATAACGCCCAGGTGGGAAAAGACCTTCTGGATGAGCGACTTACGCGCTCGGGCTCTTTGTTCTCCGATCAAAATTGTGAACCTACATCACCACCTAGTCGACATGACCACACGACGTCCACCGCCGAACTTGGGGGAACTGGAACTGGAAGCATGGCTAGTTGGGGGTGGGAGTCCCTTCTAACTTCCTGGTCGGAACAGGATCGTTCCTTACTAAAATCAAGCTGGCGTGATTCTACCTTGTCTTCATACCGCCCGGCATGGAATAGGTGGGTTAAGTGGTGTTCAGAAAATAATGTTTCTGTAAATACTCCAAAGGCTGTTGATTTAGCAAAATTTTTATCTGGCTTGAGTACGAAGGAAGGTTTAGCATATAGTACTATTGCTTTGCATAAATCGGTCATCTCCACTTTTTGCGAACCATACCTAAATAAAAAACTCAGTGAAGATACTATAGTTAAACACGTATTGAAGGCTGTAGCTTTGCTTAAACCTCGTAATCCCAAAGCTCCTATTTGGAACCCTGCCATAGTAATAGATTGGTTGAAAAACAATATATCGGACCTGGATAATTTGTTTGAGGTTTCTCGTAGATGCGCCACAATATTGTTACTCGCATCTGGACGTAGGGTTCACGACCTTACACTGTTAGACATTAATTCTAATAATATGATTAATGAAGGATCTGAAATCATTTTTAACCCAATATTTGGGTCTAAGACTGATTCGGCAACCTATCGTCAGTCTGGTTGGAAACTACTGGATCATCCTGATTTTAGAATAAGTCCTGTCTTTTGGGTTAGAAAATTACTGTCGATATCTTCTGAGACACGAGGTACGATTTCTGCTCTATTTGTAACACGTCGAGGGGAAGTTAGAGCCGCGACTCGTACGATGATTAGTAATTGGGTCAAATCTATTTTGCATGAAGCTGGAGTCAACCACTCCGCAGGGAGCACTAGATCAGCAGTGTCTTCATCCAACTGGATAAATAATTTCCCTATTGATGAAATTCTTCTAAGAGGGAATTGGAGAAGTGAGAATACTTTTCACAATTTTTACAGACGGCAATTTATTAGAAATAATGATTCAGTAAGCGATACATCCGTAGCTCGCCTTTTTCAGCCAGTTTAATTAATAAGTAGATTTTATTCTAGGCTTGAATAAATATTTTGATTGTTATGGCTATGAATTTGTGATGTAATTATATACCTATGCTTATACTAATAAAGGTAATCTCTACCTAGATGTTTGTTTACATTTAAGCTGTATGGCCATTCACCAGGTGATAACAGACAAGTCTCACAACACCGGAGAGGACGAAGGGGCCACAATAGAAGGATTTTACCTGCCAATAAAATCCATATTGTGGTCCAGAAGTCCTCTCCGGGCCTATTAAGGCCTACCTGGTGAGACGCAATGACGAATAATCGCTCGAATCGAACCGAGCCCTGTTGAATGGCGGTAAAAGAACCAGTTATTTGGCGCCGGCTGTGAAACTTGTTGCAGGGGAAGTGACGTCACCACAGGAAGGAGTCATCAGATGGGCTATTTGAGGCAAATATTCATCAAAAATCCAATAAACGCTCTCTCACAACACCGGAGAGGACTTCTGGACCACAATATGGATTTTATTGGCAGGTAAAATCCTTCTATTTTAAGTGTCAATTATGCTGCTAAATTTACTACTCCCACAGATAACTGAAAACTTGCCAATTAGGCCGGTGCCGGGTCAACCAAGCTTATATTATATGCTTGTCAGTCATGCAAGCGAATGTAACGAATGAACAGAATCACTGACACGAAGGTGGCAATCGTATGGAGGCGATGATTATGAATTTAAAGTGATGCTGACAACTCCAGTTGTTGTGGATGGCATCTCACCATGATGTTGTGCGTAGACTGAAGATCCGTCTACCAAGTAGGATATTTTAGAAGATTTTTTAATCTTCGAATAATTCCAATGCCTTCACCTATAATTTTTAGGCTAATTATAATAAAGGCTTGTAATTGTAGGTTGTATAATGTTCACTCTTTCTGGTGGCAAGCTGATTCCCAAACTAAAGATTTTATGGTTCGCGCGCTGGTAATGGATTGTGCTTTATTGTTAGACTTAGCACGATTTGTGAGTTTTTAATGCTTTCGTATACATACGATCTTCTAATAAAAGTGTAAAAACCTCTTGACTAACGATGAAAGACTCTTTGAGTAAGAGTAGAGGAGGTGGACCTATCCACTTTAAATTGTAGTGCAACCTTTCCAAACCAATTGCGGAACTTTCGTAACACCCAGACAAATTAAAACATTATTATTATTTGTATATTGGTCCGAACCAGTAAGTTTTTGGCATTATACGATTGCAGTGGCACAAACCACGGGTGTCTCATGATGTCATCTAATCTCAAGTGCTGCGCCAGCACCGGCGCGCGCGGGCGATGCTGTGGCACAATTCCTGTCAAACCTTAACACGTGTAAACGCGTTCATTACCAAATATTAATTTGATTACTTAATTTGTACTTTGAAGCCCCAATCCGCATTAGGCCAGCGTGGGGACTATAGCCCAAGCCCTCTCGCGAGTGAGAAGAGGCTTGTGCCCAGTAGTGGGACGTATATAGGCTGAATTATTATTATTATTAATTTGTAGGTACTTTTGATTAGAAATTTAGCAATACAAGGACGTTGTATGTTGTTTATTGGCTTTCGTGCAATCAAGTTGTGTATCATTTGATGATCTTGAGGGAACCCTAGGGTTAATTAGGCATCATGATGCCCACAAATAAACAATTATTTGATGATCTAGGCCTTTCTGCGACATATTATATTTATGTCACTACCTTGACGTAATCATAGAATAAATAATAGTATGTACTATTACGACAGATTATGACCGCAAGGTGGCGCAAGCGCGAGCAGGCGTCCGTTCCATAGCGGTGCGCGGCAACTACTAGTGCTAGACACCAAAATTGGTGTGGGCCGCATGTACTTGTAGCGACGCGACGAAATCGCGGAGTGAGCTACGCCTGATGTAACGTTGATATATGTCTACTGACATCTCATATTTACTGTATTTAATGATATAAGCATATTATCATGAATATATAAATATATGAATTGTAGTTGTCTTCACAACTAATGCTGTAATTCGATTAGCAGCGCATCTGCAATATAACCAAGACACGATGATTTTGTAGGGTACTACACCTGGAACTCTAATTGATTGCATTGACGATGACGTTTCCAATTACATGCCCTACGAGACCTGTTACAACAGTATGCTGTAAACCCTGGACTACTACCTTTCAGCTAAGCTTATTGTACTTAGATCTGGCAATGACAGCAGAACTAGTGTTGATTTTCAGAGTAAATTGCAGGCTCTATTTAACCGGAGAACATATTTGTAGTCATGAGTCACTACTGGGATCATATTTCGCTTAGATCTTGCATTTTTTCCTGAACCACCGTATGTTGTTGTTCTTTTATAAAATCACGTGAGTACTTCCTTATCTGCAAAGGAAACCTCTCATCTGGAAATCGAAAGAAGGATATTTGTGATCCGTGTTCTTTCAGAATCCGGTATCTGCTATCGGTGACTGCCTGCAAATATTTTCTACATATTATGCATATGTGTACGTTTACGTACGTTGTACGTTTGTATGTATGTTGGCTTGCCCCGCAGTCCACATGGTTTTAAAGTTTCTGAAGTGACTTCATTTTAATTTGTCTATTTGGAGAAATTAAACAATCATCGTTTAGATGTAAAGCCGTGGACTGTGGCTATTGGTTCGACAGCTTAGTTCTCTTAGGCGGCTCACCTCTAATTCAATTCGCGATTTTTCGAAACAGAATCAGTAACTCCACTCTAACTAAACTACCGAAAAATCTTTTCATAAATCCTTTATTTATTTACATAACTTGAAGGGGTGCTTCATCTTCTACATAGGCATAACATTTACCACTAAAGAAATCGATGTTTCAACTATTGAACAATCATGGGTAACTATGCGGATTGCCATACTAATTTAATATTTTACTAGTTGGTCCTTTTAGACATTCTGTGAAAGCACCTCCTACAAATACCGTCTGTTTCCGATACTTATTTTACCAGTAAGAGTTCATTTCCTTTGAAATTGAACTATGTAACGTTTATGGTCAACGTTTTATCATGTATGATTGTTATACCAACGGCAGGTCGATTGACAACCCGCTGCTTAGATAATCTTCCGAAGTGGAGCTTGTTACTTGAATTTTGAACCTAATTTTACAAGTTTCTACCTGACTGATGTGAATAGAGCACTAATTACCTTTGTCAGTTCGGTCTATTGGACGGAATGTGATGGAAGGTACTTGCTGTTTTCTACGTGTTACTCTTAGTTCAGTGGTCTTTGTTTCACAGCTACATTAGCCCATGGTTGACTGGTAGAGAATGCCTTCTGGCATTAAGTCCGCCATTTGTACTCTTCATTTATTGTGCAATAAAGTTTAAATAAAAAAAAAAAAAAATACATAGTAGACGATTTAAAGTAAGTAAAAGATTTCTCTTTGTAACAGGCCGCAATTTTTTAGCTAATGGTCAATATTTAGAGAGTATACAGGAGATGCTTCAGTATTCCCAAAGACACTATCAACCTGACTAGTCATTCATCATTCAAAAGAGGGATTTAGTGCGATGATTTTTCACTAATATATATGAGTATCATAAACTCTATTCTTTTCAGGTTTAGAGCCGCAATAAAGAGATATCTCTTGTTAGTCTATGACAGAACCGTAAATGAATTGGCATTATATTTGTATTGGTATTCCTATTCAGAAGAGAGTTTTAGTTTCTTTCCTTCTTTAAGGCTAACGTCAATTTTCTTGCCTCCCCCTCTCTCTTTTTGGTATAGGATCTAGTTGGGCAAAGTATAACACAAGGATTTTCACTTTGTACTTTTCCCTTTTCACAGTTTCTTAACTGCTATTTTTCATGGCCGGTTAGTCATACAGTTTAGGATCCTCAGAATGTATATTTTTGGTTTGTTTGGTATCTCACGGCAATTGTTTGTTATCGACCCAGACCAACATTTGTACACGACCAAGACGGAAACCTTCCTTTTTCCTGGCAGGTTGAGACAAGACAATTACTGTAACTGCATTATTTCGCGCCAAACCCGCTAATAGAAATTCTGCTGCTCGTCGTTCTAAAAGGTGACACACCATTTGGTCGGCTACAATGATGATGACGCCCTCTAACTAAGTCGTGCATTGGTTCATGACCATGCAGATCTTAAATGCGAGGCCCACCGTGCAGACATCGAACGATAAAGCGCCCAATAAGACGTCCGCTACCGTATTAATGGTAGACCATGAGACAACGGTTTTTGTTTAACAAGACAATGTCATTTCAATGTAATTTCATAGGACGATGTGATATCGTCTCATAGGACGACGCATTAATGTCTCACGATACGACAAAATGTAGTCTTATGGAATAATGCAATGTAGTCCTATGGGACGCAATATCCTCTCACGGGACGATACCACAGGTTGGCGCAATATCTTCTCACATGATGACGTAACTCATCGCGATGCCTGTCACACAGGACGACGCCTTATTATTTTACAGGACGACGCCTGATGTCCCACAGGACGATGTCATGTCATCTCACGGGACTACGCTATGTCGTCTCACGCAACGACGCTTGTCGTCCAACGGGACGACGCCGTGTGCCATTTATACCCTTAGGTATTCTATATATGGTGATGGCTATAAGAGCTCACTTAGTCTCATCGCTGGGCCACGGGCACTGAGCGGAATGTCACAAGGTCTTTTAACGAGACGATGCTCGTCGTCTTACAAGACGCTGCCATGTCGTCTGTCAGGACAATACCATGTCGTCTGTTAGGACGATACCACGGACGACGCCATGTCGTCTCACGGGTCGACGCCATGTCGTCTCATGGGACGACGCTATGTCATTTCACGGGACGACGCTTGTCGTCTCACGGGACGACGCCATGTCGTCTCACGGGACGACACCATGTCGTCTCACGGGACGACGTCATGTCGTCTCACGGGACGACGCCATGTCGTCTCACTGGACGACGCTTGTTGTCCCACAGGACGAGGCCATGAGGCGTAAGTACCCGTTTACTTTTTGTGACGGTGCCTGTAGGAAGGTCACTGCGTCTCGTCGCTGGGCCATGGGCACCGAGCGGAATGTCACGAAGTCGGAGGTTTTCAAAATATTTTTACGATTTAAATTTCTTGATCTTTTTAAACTTGCTTTGTAAACGTGTTGCTCGGCTGAGTTACAAAAGCGTACTGAAGAGAAAGCAGCCGAGCGCTGGCAACCGGGCGACATTAGTACTAGGGTAGCGCGATAGATGGCGCTACTAGTTGATGAATTCGCTTGATTAGGGCTGAGTTACAAGGGTGTTATCTCATAATGTGGTTCAAGCGAAGGCACGGACACCTAAATAGCGTTTATCAAAGAATTCCCTGTAGGTTGGTTGTATGTATATGTGTAGATATTTACGTGCTGCTTTGAGTTTTTTTTATGATGAACGAAAATCTTGTAGTTATTCATTATGTGCGTAAGACGCTAAAAAAATAAAAGAAATTCAAAAGGTGATTGTTAAATTTGTCTAGTTCCTTAACACTCTGATAGCCTAACGGTCTCAAGGGTGGCCTAAAGTATGGAGTGACATGTACGAGGTCAGGGTTCGAATCCCACATAGTGAAAGCGTTTTAATTTTTTTTTTGTGAATTGATTTTAATAAATCAGACAATGTTGCAGTTTTATTAGGACCATTTTATGGCTTCATTTTATTTAAATTATTTTAGTTTCGTGATCTATTTTTTTTTATACAAGTTGTTTGGGATATATAGCTTAATAATGCAAACTGGAGTGGAGTTACGAATTAAAAAAAAAATTACGGTCAGTAGATTAAGAACATCTAGGTACCTACTTAGTTCCTAAGAGACCTAGATGTCTAACAGTATTATGATTCGGGTTTTGTGTTAACTAAGTATGATCAAATTAAGTGATAACGTGCGTTTGAGGTCATCATTATTTTCCTCACGTTGTCCCGGCGTTTTGCCACGGCTCATGGGAGCCTGGGGCCCGCTTGACAGCTTGTCTCGAGAATTGACGTAGGCACTAGTTTGTAGTGTAGTATTTAGTAGTGTACAGTGAAATTTCGGGATACTTGACTACTTCAGTCACATTGCTCGCTGGCAACCGGATATTCATGACAAGATGATTGTGCTGCCTACTTGTAGAAGATAAGAGGAATTCCTTAGCTACAGTGTGATCAAGTAACAACAATCACTGCTACTGCGAAGGAATTTCAAGACACAATATTTCGGATAGAAGAAAGAAGGGGAATTTTATTTTGAATGATCGATAGAAAATTTATGTAATTTTAAAAAACTTAATCATCATCATCATATCAACCTTTTGTCGCTTACTGCTGAGCATAGGCCGCTTTTCGAGTACGCCAATTTTTAAACTAAGTTATTATTATATTTTAATATGAGGTAGTTAAAATCAAATAAAATTAAGCCCAATGTTTTGTGAAGGGATAATATTGTTGTATGTTTGTAGGTAAATTTTTATTTGGTGTAATGTAATTATGTGACGTCAATAACCTTAGGTTACTTACTGACGTTATTTGAATATGGTTTTAAGCATAGGTATATGGTAGGTTGCTAATACTGCATCAGGCGACGGGGTCGGCCGACGCAAGCGTGGTAGCGTACTATCAACGCCGAGCTGCGGGCAACTGGACTGATTTAGAGGGACGCGGAGCGCGAGGTACGAGACATATTCATATTTATTGACAGGAGTGGATGGCGCCGTCTCACGAAGGCTTTCTGTACCAATGGGGTACCATAGGATGACAACATCATCATCATAAAATCATCATCATCATCATCATTATAAATGTCATATAGGAAGTGTTCAAAATTGTCACTCCAAATCAAAGTCTGCATTGATTTCTTTATTTATTTGGGAGTATGTTTGCATTGTTTTTACTGGTCAATGCAACGTACAAGTACGTACAAGTAGAGTCAATATATAATATATTTTATTTTTAAATTTATAAAACACGTTCCGGTTTTAGTTCAGTTTTTTTTTCAGTACAAGTACAGTCAATATTTATGGGTTATAAATTTTTAAAACACGTTCCGGGTTTTAGTTCTGTTTTTTTTGTGGCTTATGTTCATTGAAACAAAGTGGCTCAGTATTAAGGGGATGACATCAGAATAATATGATAACTAACCGGTGTATGATTATAGCGAAATAGTTTATTTTTTGGGCTCTTGGCAGAGCAATAATTAAACATTATATCAACTATTTGAGGTTGACAGTGGAATAGTTGAGCGCGTCTCAGAAATTCATTATTCATTATTTGAGTGTACAGTCAACAGTATTATACGCTTGTTCTCTTCCTCGATTTCTCGTGAGTCATGACTGAGGGTCGCGACCATCTGCGGTCGGTATCGGGTCGGCTCTTGCATACTAAATTATATGCAAGGTGGGTCATTTTCTCTGCAGCTGACTGTACTTCTCCAACGTTTGTTTATTGCAAAATCGGGTGACATTATTGTGTTTTGAACAACATTGTTGAACTTTTCTTGTCCTTTTGAACAAGAAAAATAGTCCGCCTACAAATAACGAGCAATTCTTTTATATTTATATATTTCGGGGATCTCGCAAACGGCTCTGGCGATTTCGATGAAGTTTGCTATATTGGAGTTTTCGGGGGCGAGGGGGCGATCTGGCTGGGTCTTGTCTCTGGGGGGGGCGCGCGTTTTTGACTTTTTGTAAGAGTTTTGTAAGTTCGGTCTCCCAGATACTTAATCCTAATATTTGGTAAATAAATAACAAATAAAATTAAAAATAATTCAACGGAAGTCCTGAAGTTAATGTTTACGTTTTTTTTATTATCTAAAGCTAAAAATAATTAAAGGGTAGGCTCGGGATAGGTGCCAAGGGTTTTTTTTATTATCATATGGGGATAAAATTAAAAGGTTAATAATAAATTAAAACGGGATAAGGGGTGATTTTTTTTGTTGTTACTATTCTAATTTAAATGAAAAAAATATATATTTTGTTTTGATTGCCTCTCAATAGTTTTGGCTGTCTGTTCAGATCGAAGCAGAACGGTGTATGAGGAAGGAAGTATGAAGACTTGAGTGTTCAAGCTTACAGTTATGAGTATGTTAGGATTTTTGTGTGAGATGTATATAAGACGATGGATGCCTAGTAGAGGAATGTACTTATGTGTTGTTTAGAATGGATCGGTACAGATAGACAAAGGCTAGAGGGTAATCAGACTAGATTTGTCGGATTTTGCTGGGAAACAAAAGGGGGGGCGGGGAATACACAAATAGCCAGAAAATTTTTATCAGTAGGTTAGAATCCATTGGATATAGACCCGTTCCAAAAGGGTATTATTTTGTGGCTATTACTCTACAAGGTAATAATACTTATACGACTTCTACACACCTTGTTTTGGATGAGATATATCCGACAGTCGACATATTTTCATGAGCTGTGAGCGTCTAGAAGGACGAGGCTCTACTCAAGAATTAATTAAATATACATTTTTTTTGTTTTCTTTACTATACGTAATTAGTATTTTTCTTTGTTACTTAATTAAATGGTTCTTAAATTTAGACAAAACTAATTTTGGTGTGCCATATTGAGGTACTTAATTGTGTCATTTTTAAGTTTGTTTAATGAAAAAAAAAACACACCCAAACAGTCTTAAAGGTCGGTATATTTTATTCAAGTATAAGACACGCACCAAGAAAACGTGGCTGAGAGTGATAGGGCAATGAAATTTGGTTTGAATTCTGGAAATGAAGCTTGAAAGCTTCGTACTTATAAAAATTAAAGGTCTCTTCGTTTTGCTTGGGAGGTTTTTGCTGTCTCATCTTATGCTCTTCTACGGAAGTGCGCGGCGCAAAGGGTAGAGACAAGAGTAATACTCGATGCACCGGGTTAAGCTGGCAAGAACGGGTTAATTCGTAGCCTATTAGATTCACAACCTAATATCTTTGGCGAAGCGAGGTTGCTGGGGAAAAAGTTGTCATGGTTCATTGACAGAGTTCTGATGGCCTAATTTCGGAGCTGAGTCGCTAACAGTCATTTAGTATTGGAATACACAATACACACCACACGTTTAAAAAGGGAGGGAAATTATCCGACTAATCTAGGGGAAATTGAAGTTTTATATAAATTCCTGAAGTAATTCATAAAACACTTAAATTGGGGGCGGCTGTAACTGGCCATATGCCTATTACGTAATATTAAGCTCATTTATCAATATAAAACTTACATTTTAGCGGTGAAGGAAAGCTTCTGGGAGCTTCCTTGCCGGTCGTGTGTTTACGTTCTTGATTTTCATTGAAATTTCTAAAAATGGTAACTCGAAGCACTTGATTTCATGGTCTAATCTTTATCACATGTATCCACGATTAAAATAATTGCTAATTAACTTAGTAAAAACAAAATAATAACAAGAATTTGCTTAGGAAAACAAATATTGTAAGGTTATTTACGTTGACTTTGACAGGTATGGGCGAGGAGCCATTTAGGTATCGTTTTAAACCGTAAAATTCAAAAAGCATGAGGTAGATAAAAGGTTACAATAATTAAATAATTAATGTCTTTTATATGTTTAAAAAACATTATTATAAAGGTAAACATGAAATACTTCAGTATGAACGCAATATTTGGAATCATAAAGGGAAAAATGTTAACTCAAACGTACTTTGGTTGTGCATGCGAGTACGTAAATACGATTTAAAACTACCCTCATCAGCATTTTATTATTAAAATATGGATCTTAACATGTAGGACATAAGGTTTAAGTAGTTGTGTAAGAGATTCATAGATGGCTCAGATTAAGAGCATCATGGTTAATCAAGAGTAAACCTTAAAGTATGAGGCATAGGGACTACATGCGGAAACATGTCAAGAGTCGGTATTAAACGGTTCTATTAAATTATCAAACCAAAAATAAGCTTTAAGTCAAGTATGTAAGACTTATATTTTGATAGTGCGAGTGGGTATATTATGGGACGGTGGTTTGTCGTCACTGACGACATTTTTGTCCTTGCCAAGGTCATTTATGTCTTCACTGACGACAGGGTGAATGACCGAGGACAATGGGATGTCCTCACTGACGACATCCGTGTCGTCAGTGACGACATGGGTAATAGTATAAAAGGACTGATGGGGCCGGACGCGAGTTAGTCTTTTACTAGCGTCCGGACCGACAACTGACTTTGGTTTTAATATAGTACGCGGATATTATTGGTGAGGGGTGGGAATACTCTGTCCAATTTTTTCTGAGTCGCTGGGCTTTATCGAGATTAAGACGCCAGTCCCAAATCTCATAGAGTAGCACTCGGAATTGTGTCTTTATTTTGGCATGGCGGAAATATGTGTTTCCGTTATGTTGAAACTTAGGCATCTTTGGTTAGAGTGTGCCCATTTTACTAATAATTTTCTGAAGGAGATTTTCAATAGAAATGTAGTTGTTTGGAAAGTGCTTACTTGTCCTAAATCTGAAAACTCCTAATTTTTATATGATTCAAAACCAAATCAGTGCCTAGACATATAGTTTAGTCTAGCCTTTCATCTGCTATCCTAACGGTGACAAACAGCGGATGGAAGGAGGTCTAACTTGTTCCAAGATGAGGGTTGTCTTGGGGTCTGCTTTATATCAACATAGCAGACTTAAAACGTCTCCCTCCCTAGCTTTTCGATGTCCAACTGTTAGATGAATAGCAAGGACGTCACGTGCGCGTCATCCGGGGTAACCTGGGCTTGCTTGAAATCTACAGTATTCGAAGGCTTTGTATTTTAAATATATTTATTTATACCAATTATATACACAATAGGGACCTGTCCTATCCATGTTGCATCCCTGCCTTTGTGCAAAACGCCATGGAGGGGGCCAATAACTCGAGTTGATAGGTTGCAATCTCGGAGTCACTCGCCGAATGCTTAGCTTATATCTAATAGGGACACACTTGTGTATATTCCAAAGTACCAGGGTCGATGGTAAGTACGAACTGTGCTTTGGTTATATATACTAAAGTAGGGACAGAGGATAGGGTTAATAGGGTAGAATCGCACACTATTACTAGGGAATTAGGGTTTCTTTAGAGATTTAGGGTCTAAGATTGAAACGGTTGATATTTTTCCTCGTTTAAAACCTTCGAATATGGTTTCTTCATTATAAAACTATGTGGAGTTATCTGTTACTGCTAATGAACTTATAATTTATCTGGGTAAAAGGGTATTCTCTATCTTATTCTAATTTTATCTATTAAAATTCTGGTCGTCTGGAGTAGAGATGAAGTACTGAGTAACATAATCCGGTTTCCAAGGTATTTATAAAACAAATTCTAAAATATCAAATTGAGTTGCTAGGAAACGCAGTCTATTCTGAGATGGAATATCAAAGATTAGCTGTTTTAGGGAACCTTTGGCAGACAAGAGTAAACCAGAGGATACTTTGAGTGGAATAATACTCATTTTGATATTCATAATTCGTTTTCAGTTTCATAGTAGATTTAGTACTTCGTTTATATTACTAAGAGACCAGAAATGTAGCTTATATTTTAGTTTGGGGGATGGAAATGGGATTAATATCCCTTAGCTTTTGAATGTAAAAAAGATTAATTTTGATGACTGATGAATATTTGGCACTTCTCTTCATAGTCATCTAGATACGCTTAGGTTCCGAAGTGTTGGTAAAAGCCCGTCTGGCTAACAAGTTAGGGTAGGTGTTCCGACTAACCTTGTTGACTGGACTAGGAGCCCCCAATCCTGCATTGAACGTATGAGTAGCATTTTCGCAAGAAGCTGGTAGTTAATTATAATCTTGAAAAGTTAGGGTGTAAATGGGCTTATCCCAGGAATGCTACTTATATGTTATCCCGGAGGCTTAATAGGTGTGGCAGGTTTTTACCAACAAATTTTTAAATTCATTTTATCAAGAATATATAACCTACTTAATATTTTATATACTGCATTATCATACCATTCTAATATTTTTAGCAATAACATTCATATTTTACCTTAGAACACGATGAATATGCTGCGACAATAACTTAATAAAATATTCCTGAAAATTTTCTTTAATAACATAATAAAAAACATTCTCAGTAATGAAATCTCTATTTTATGAACTAGGTAATAATAAAATAAAACAGAGTCCAAAATTTAGCTAGTATTCATTAAAGAACTTCGGTTTCTGCGGTACATTTCGAGGGGTCCTAACTCTAGACTAGACGATCACGTGGCCAAATTTTCTGGGGATAATTTTCAGTAAGGAGGGGTTGAGCTTTAGTTTAGGTAATATTAAGGGGGGAAGGTACATTTTGGTGCCGTGACCAGGATCTAAAATGTTCCTTTTAGGTTCATTTTGGATACAGAGGTTTGTAAAAATAAATAATAGAAAGTAGCCCCAATGGGCTACATTTTGGTTGCAGTGACGCGGGATGTAGTTTATCTGGGTTACTACGGTCTTTTCAGGTTCAGTAACCATGGGGTCTAAAGTATACCAAACACCTTTTGGGTATATTTTAGATACCAAGGTTCTAATATAAATAGATAGGTAGTAAGAAGTAGCCCTTGGTGGTATTTTGTTGGCGTGAAAATCGAGTGGATACACTAAATTTTGACTCTGCTTACTAGAATTAAAATAAAAACCCTCAGAGTTATTGTTTGATAAAAATAAGTTCAAATTTCTAGTTATTTTACAATTTTCTTTCTTCTTTTCTTGTCGTTGGTAGGGATTTCTTTCATAATACTCAGCTAAAGATGTGTGTCATCACAAAAAATCATCTCTAGTTCATCTTCTTGCGTTTTGATACCTGTAAAATAAAGTAGTAAAGTTAAAGCCCATAGTATAACGTTAGCACTTACAATGATTATTTATAGCGAAAACGCCCAAGTAATCAAGACCAATCCTAGTAGCACGGTCGCATTTTTGTCGTTTGTCGCTGTGCCTGTTACGTTCTAACAAGTATGTAAGTGCGAAAGTGACGGGCATAGTGATAGTCGATGGAAATGGAACCGAGCTGAGCCCGCAAGTACGGGTAGTTCAAAAGGCTTGAGCGCTTTATTGCGGGTAGCTAACTCGCGCGCCTTATATTCGCGAAGAAATTAGTTTCATCACAAGTACCTACCGATAATAAATAAATAAATATTTTCGGGTCAGTCCTTCGATCAATTAACCTAGCCTCAGAATTGGTACAGGTTGTGCTGCATTGGGTACTTGTAGGCGTAGTGCATACCTGTATGGATAAGTACATACCTACTTAGATAAATAAGAAAATATGCATGATTTGGGAGCGTATATTCATGGTAAACGCGCAGGAGCATGCCGGTACCATAGTCTGAAGATAAGATAACCTAAGGATGTAGTTAGATATCTAGATATATAAGAAGATGTACTTTAATCGAAAGATTATGGGGGTGTGTAATTGTTCATCTACACACAAAAATACTAAGGAACAGGGAGCGTATTTCACAACTTTCTTGATGTCTCACTTGCCACCCCTCTGGTTTTGCGGGGCGACGGAGGTCGTTTGCAACGGGCGACAATGGTCTGAGTTGGTAAACTTGCCTAACAGGTAGTAGTTACCGCTCATGTTAGGATATTTGCATATTTATTTTAAGAAAACAGTAATAGTACATCATACAATAATTATTAGAGATTTAGTGGAACATACACATGTTAGGAAATTTATCTACATACTCTTCGATACGGAACCCTAAAAGTCACAATATTTATCTAGAAGAGCGCTCAAGTATGTGTAATTACCGTTTATTGTTTTGTCATTAACAATCAAAGCCTCAGCGAGCTACCTTGTGTGGTCTCCTCACTCATTATTGAAGCTACACAAATAGTTTCATTAAAATCGATTAGGATATGTAACACCTGGTCGAACAGTGTACATACATAAGCATATTTGTACTATAAAGAGGTATATCATCATAGGTTTGCTTAGGATTACAGTACTGTGCTACTGACGGTACCTTTCGATCGTGTTCTGATTGCAGTCAATTAGTATACAGTTGGTTAAGCTAGCATAGTACCTAAGAAGATAAAACGTGGGTTTTGTTCTGTAGTTTTCCTGTGTGTAGCAGTAACAGCAGTCATTTTAGCAGCAAAATTCTTGAATGAAGTCAGCAAACAGGAGTCATCATGTAGGCTCTGGAACTCTGAAATGAGACAGACAAGTACATATTAGAAAACCCAGTTAACATAAAGTAGCATAAGGTAGCATTAGATTCTCCTTAGAGTCAGATTTAGCTGGGCAATATGTCTCAACATTGGTCTCAACACATCCATTCACGGGGGCGCGTTATTAATTTTAATGCATGCGTGTATTGAAATGTGGGTACTTCAACAAAACCAGTCTGGGGTTGTCAGTTACGTACGTAATCATTTATTTGTCGCAATCCATGGTATTATTACAGATGTTTTCAGGTTAAATGAGTACAGCATCACGTGTGCTCTCCCGAATTTCAACAATATTATCGGCAATATAATAACATAGAAAAAATATGTATAAATACATCCATGGAAGGAGGAGCACTCATAATGCTAAAGTAGAGTAGTAAGTACTGCCCAGTACTAAAATTTTTCAAATTCCAAAAAAGTTTGAGTATCTTTGCCTTGCCGGACGTATTTCCATAGTTAGGTCACAAATAAGCTAAATTAAGTTTACTTTAGTCAATAGAATTAGAATAGGGTATGTAGGCTAAACACAGTTTGCAATTCAACGCTTTGTGATCAAGAATTCTTCGCTCAAGCATTTGAAATATTAGTGTCCAACATAAAACATGAGTTGGTTAGTTTATAATGAGTTATGTATTTATATAATGAGATGAAATACCTTTCATAAATGGAAGCAGTCAGTAGATGTACAGTGAAGGCATCTTGACACTCCGGGACAATATCAGCTTTCCGGGTAACACTGAAACATGAGTTATGGAAAAGTTAGCTAAAGTAGGGTATATTTAAGGAAATCTACTTATAAGTCTCAATAACAGGGTTTATTATTTACTACAGGTAGGGTCTTCACAGTTAATAAAACAGAAAAAATAAAAATTTCAATTTTTTTTTGTAGAACAAATGGAAAAATTTCAACATATTTATTTTCTAAGTAGGATTAAGTCTACTATTGCTTTTATACTTACTAAGGCAGTGTTGAAACATTCAGGAAAGTCCTTGTAGGCAACAATGGGAATTTGCTCTGCTTGGTTCACCGGGTAGCAGGAAGCCATCAACTATGTTTTGTTTGCTGAAAAATTAAACATACATTGTAAGTAAAGTAACTCACAGTTTAGGGGTCCAAGCATATGTAGAATACAGTACAATACTCCTTAATGCACGCCTCGCATCCTCGTCGTACATGTACTGGACAGGTTCACATTGATAGACTGTCTTTTCTAGCTACCTTACTTTGTAGGTACACAAAAGTCAACACCTACCCTCATTGTCTACACATAACAGTAAGGTTTATTGCGATAGCAGGAATAATTATGGCAGGTCCAGGATTATGTTCACATATTTTTATTTAAGTGACCGGACAACTATGGGGTAATTTTCAAAAGAAAGATACATATTCATCATCAGTTGTCATTAACATGTAAAGAAACCAGTTTATTTTTAGCTGACACTATCATATAGTTATGATTTTTATAATATATTGCATTTCCAGGTTCGAGAAGCACTTATTTCAAAAAATAAATTAGTCGAACCATCTTTTAGAACAACAACACTTAAATTCCAAATACAGTAAGGACAAGCCTAAGGGTATTTAATATGGTAACAGGGTAGTTATACTTACTGTTAAGGGTCAGGAAACATTCTTCAAAATCAGCAAATGGAGTTTTCCACACCATTATTTCAACTTATCTCTCTTCAATAACAGTTTTGTATATCAGCACAGGGAATCATTTTAATGTAGTTGTCAGCTTACTGAAACATCAACCATAGCTTTTAAATGTTATTGTAATACAAATATTGTAGTGGAGGTCTAATAATATGTTAGACAGAGTAAAACGAAAATCAACATGTCATTGTTTTAAATACAGGTTTTACTTTCGATTTTCCAATAAGAAAAGCATTTATGTTACTGAATAAAGAGTATAAAGAAGGAAATAGAATCCACTAGGCGTCGGCATTATAAAGTAGATCGTTGAAAGTAAAGAAACTAATGCTAGCCATTTACAGGTGGGATCAGTCAGAGAAACTAATTTAATGATAGGTAGGACAATTTGCGAACAATTCTTTTCTGATTGCAGATTTGCAAGTGTATTTAACAGGGTCTCAATGGCAGTAACTTGTCTAAAGAAGAAAGAAGATCGTAATCTTACCTTGGTTGAAGAAACGATTTCCAACTTTGTATTTATTTCACTCGCACTGTCACACTGTCTGTACTTAGGCACGTTAAATAAATAAATAAATAAGTACACTGGATCAGAAATACGGGCACTAAAGGTTCCCTGACCATTTAGTTTGATGAAATAAGTAGAAGCAAATTCGTGTGAGGGTCTGAATGCCATTTTCTTGGTCTTGTAGGTTCTTCGATAGATGTAAATCATTATGGATGCTCTCGGAGACTTTCTTTTTACCGTACTATCTTTAAATTTAGCTCAGTGATATAAATTTTGCCTTGGTAAAGTGTTAAAGCATCTTTTTTTTTCAGTTTACAACGGAACTTAGAGGAGCTTGACAGTTGGTAAAATTGCCATAGACAAAAATTTCACTCAGCCAAAAGTAGAAGTTGTAGAACATTCAGTCTAGAATAGGTTATGGTTTGGATCAATCAATAGATCGATTATTAAGTTTTTCACATTGTAAAAATGCGTTTTATCATTCAAATCATTCTACGTAAAAATAAAAAACTTAAATGATAATAGATAAGGGTTTTTATTTCAATTTGCATTAATCACGCATTTATTGGAAGCTTACTAAGTTCACTACAATCCATTCATAGGTAAACAAATGATCCCGACCAAATTACGTAGGCTATTTTGGTGTATTTAGGTGTCCATGCCTTCGCTTGAACCACATTATGAGATAACACCCTTGTAACTCAGCCCTAATCAAGCGAATTCATCAACTAGTAGCGCCATCTATCGCGCTACCCAAGTACTAATGTCGCCCGGTTGCCAGCGCTCGGCTGCTTTCTCTTCAGTACGCTTTTGTAACTCAGCCGAGCAACACGTTTACAAAGCAAGTTTAAAAAGATCAAGAAATTTAAATCGTAAAAATATTTTGAAAACCTCCAACTTCGTGACATTCCGCTCGGTGCCCATGGCCCAGCGACGAGACGCAGTGACCTTCCTACAGGCACCGTCATAAAAAGTACACGGGTACTTACGCCTCATGGCCTCGTCCTGTGGGACAACAAGCGTCGTCCCGTGAGACGACATGGCGTCGTCCCATGAGACGACAAGCGTCGTCCCGTGAGACGACAAGGCGTCGTCCCGTGAGACGACAAAGCGTCGTCCCGTGAGACGACATGGCGTCAACCCGTGAGACGACAAGGCGTCGTCCCGTGAGACGACAAGGCGTCGTCCCGTGAGACGACAAGGCGTCGTCCCGTGAGACGACAAGGCGTCGTCCCGTGAGACGACAAGGCGTCGTCCCGTGAGACGACAAGACGTCGTCCTGTGAGACGACAAGACGTCGTCCTGTGAGACGACAAGGCGTCGTCCCGTGGTATCGTCCTGACACACGACATGGTATTGTCCTGACAGACGACATGGCAGCGTCTTGTAAGACGACGAGCATCGTCTCGTTAAAAGACCTTGTGACATTCCGCTCAGTGCCCGTGGCCCAGCGATGAGACTAAGTGAGCTCTTATAGCCATCATCATAAAAAGAATACCTACGGGTATAAATGGCACACAGCGTCGTCCCGTTGGACGACAAGCATCGTTGCGCGTCTCACTCAGTCCCGTGAGATGACATGACATCGTCCTGTGGGACATCAAGCGTCGTCCTGTAAAACAATAAGGCGTCATCCTGTGATACGACAGGCATCGCGATGAGTTACGTCATCATGTGAGAAGACATTGCGCCATCCTGTGGTATCGTCCCGTGAGAGGATATTGCGTCCCATAGGACTACATTGCATTGTTCCATAAGACTACATTTTGTCGTATCGTGAGACATTAATACGTCGTCCTATGAGATGATATCGCATCGTCCTCTGAAATGACATTGAAATGATGTTGTCTTGTTAAACAAAAACCGTTGTCTCATGGTCTACCATTAATACGGTAGCGGACGTCTTATTGGTCGCTTTATCGTTCGATGTCTGCACAGTCGGCCTCGCATTTAAAATCTGCATGGTCATGAACCAATGCACGACTTAGTGGGCGTTATCATCATTGTAGCCGACCAAATGGTGTGTCACCTTATTTTAGAACGACGAGCAGCAGAATTGCTATTAGCGGGTTTGGCGCGATATTGATAATGAAATGCAGTTACAGTAATTGTCTCAACCTGCCAGGAAAAAGGAAGGTTTCCGTCTTGGTCGTGTACAAATGTTGGTCTAGGTCGATAACAAACAGTTGCCGTGAGATACCAAACAAACCAAAAATATACATTCTGAGGATCCTAAACTGTATGACTAACTGGCCATGAAAAATAGCAGTTAAGAAACTGTGAAAAGGGAAAAGTACAAAGTGAAAAACCTTGTGTTATACTTTGCCCAACTAGATCCTATACCATAAAGAGAGAGGGGGAGGCAAGAAAATTGACGTTAGCCTTAAAGAAGGAAAGAAAACTAAAACTCCCTCTTCTGAATAGGAATACCAATACAAGTATAATGCCAATTCATTTACGGCTCTGTCATAGGCATGCGTAATATGTAGAAAAAATTTGCAGGCAGTCACCGATAGCAGATACCGGATTCTGAAAGAACACGGATCAGAAATATCCTTCTTTCGATTTCCAGATGAGAGGTTCCCTTTGCAGATAAGGAAGTACTCGCGTGATTTTATAGAAGAATAACAACATACGGTGGTTCAGGCAAAATGCACGATCTAAGCGAAATATGACTACAAATATGTTCGCCGGTTAAATAGACCCTGCAATTTACTCTGAAAATCAACACTAGTTCTGCAGTCATTGCCAGATCTAAGTATTATAAGCTTAGCTGAAAGGTTGTAGTCCAGGGTTTACAGCATACTGTTGTAACAGGTCTCGTAGAGCATGTAATTGGAAACGTCATCTTCAATGCAATCAATTCCAGGTGTAGTACCCTACAAAATCATCGTGTCTTGGTTATAGGGCAGATGCGCCGCTAATCGAATTACAGCATTAGTTGTGAAGACAACTACAATTCATATATTTATATATTCATGATAATATGCTTATATCATTAAATACAGTATATATGAGATGTCAGTAGACATATATCAACGTTACGTCAGGCGTAGCTCACTCCGCGATTTCGTCGCGTCGCTAATTTTGGTGTCTAGCACTAGTAGTTGCCGCGCACCGCTATAGAATGGACGCCTGCTCGCGCTTGCACCACCTTGTGGTCAAAATCTGTCGTAATAGTACATACTATTATTTATACTATGATTACGTCAAGGTAGTGACATAAATATAATATGTCGCAGAAAGGCCTAGATCATCAAATAATTGTTTATTTGTGGGCATCATGATGCCTAATTAACCCTAGGGTTCCCTCAAGATAATCAAATGATACACAACTTAATTGCACGAAAGCCAATAAACAACATACAACGTCCTTGTATTGCTAAATTTCTAATCAAAAGTACCTACAAATTAATAATAATAATAATTCAGCCTATATACGTCCCACTACTGGGCACAGGCCTCTTCTCACTCGCGAGAGGGCTTGGGCTATAGCCCCCACGCTGGCCTAATGCGGATTGGGGCTTCAAAGTACAAATTAAGTAATCAAATTAATATTTGGTAATGAACGCGTCTACACGTGTTAAGGTTTGACAGGAATTGTGCCACAGCATCGCCCGCGCGCGCCGGTGCTGGCAGCACTTGAGATTAGATGACATCATGACATCATGAGACACCCGTGGTTTATGCCACTGCAATGGTATAATGCCAAGAACTTACTGGTTCGGACCATATATAAATAATAATAATGTTTTAATTTGTCTGGGTGTTAAGAAAGTTCCGCAATTGGTTTGAAAAGGTTGCACTACAATTTAAAGTGGATAAGTCCACCTCCCCTACTCTTACTCAAAGAGTCTTTCATCGTCAGTCAAGAGGTTTTTACACTCTTATTAGAAGATCGTATGTATACGAAAGCATTAAAAACTCACAAATCGTGCTAAGTCTAACAATAAAGCACAATCCATTACCAGCGCGCGAACCATATAATCTTCAGTTTGGGAATCAGCTTGCCACCAGAAAGAGTGAACATTAAACAACCTACAATTACAAGCCTTTATTATAATTAGCCTAAAAATTATAGGTGAAGGCATTGGAATTATTCAAAGATTAAAAAATCTTCTAAAATATCCTACCTGGTAGACGGATCTTCAGTCTACGCACAACATCATGGTGAGATGCCATCCACAACAACTAGAGTTGTCAGCATCACTTTAAATTCATAATCATCGCCTCCATACGGTTGTCACCTGCGTGTCAGTGATTCTGTTCATTCGTTTATTCGCTTGCATGACTGACAAGCACATCATTTAAAGATTGGTTGACCCGGCACCAGCCTAATTGGCAAGTTTTCAGTTATCTGTGGGGAGTAGTAAATTTAGCAGCATAAATGACACTTAAAATAAGTAGGAGCCTACCATTTCATATAAGAATTAATATCTTTTCATGGCTTACTATTAATATGGTAGTTTTTAAAGCAACCCTCACCTAAAACTAATCAGTAAGGAAGAATGTATTATCGCCTCAGTTGAAACTACTGCTAGGTTGTTGAGAGTTGTTACTAGTAACGCATACATTAAATCATGAAGTGTTGTATTTTATTCTTCACTTTCTGACGCTACTTTCAGGCAGAGGAGTACTTGATTCGAAATAAATCTCAATTACTTCCACAAATAAGAAATAAGAACATCATGTTTATAATTTCTAACACATTTACGGAATATGTTGTCCTTATGTAAGGATAGCCCATTAACAAATAAACCTGGTATACCTAGTAGTCAATAACTATGTATTAATATCTAAATAATGTTAATATCGTATTCTAGTGGGTACATATACAAACATTTGGTTATTTGTCCACATTAAAAGTCATATTACATTACATCTGGTCTATGATGCAACTTACCAATTTACATTAAATTGTTGGAAAATACAATAAATCAGAGAGGACCCAAGCTTTTCCAATTAGTTACAAAATTTTAAACAGTGGATGGGCCGGCAGTGCTATATTTGTGTTAAGCAGTAGATAAGTAGTAGTAATATCATTACATCATACAACAAAACCTTTTTATCACCTAGTGGCTATTGTAAGGAAAGCATCAGGTAGTTTGGACGGGTTAAATGTAAAACTCACTCGATGAGGTTCACGTTACACGCATCAGAGCTACTACTTCAGATAGTGGTTACACTTAAATTTGTACGACCTACAAGTACCTACTTATATGTCTTTAATTATGATATTAGGGACAGTCTTTCAACTAATAGTCACACAGTTTTGTTTTATATAAAAAGTTTTATAGTCACAATGGATAACTTATGTTGCCAGTCCGTGCTAACAATTGTCTCATCTATCGGTAATTACAAATAAGGAAAATCTAGTAAGGTTTGACGTAAACAATCCTTTAGTATATCGATATGGAATAAATTTCAAGCCCATATTCTTATCATGTGATTTTTGCATAAATTTAAATATTATCAGTCACAGTACGCCCGGGCCAGCGCCGGCAGAGGTTTAAACACGTCTCATAATGTGGTTCAAGCGAAGGCATGGACACCTAAATAGAACCGTTTTTCCCCCGAAGGGTAAAAAACGGATATTTAGGTTCCTGCCGAAGCTTGAACCACACCTAAGGGCCTTGCCGGCTTATGTGGTACTGAAGAGAAAGCAGCCGAGCGCTGGCAACCGGGCGACATTAGTACTTGGGTAGCGCGATAGATGGCGCTACTAGTTGATGAATTCGCTTGATTAGGGCTGAGTTACAAGGGTGTTATCTCATAATGTGGTTCAAGCTTCGGCAGGAACCTAAATATCCGTTTTTTACCCTTCGGGGGAAAAACGGTTCTATTATCGAAATTGTTAGAACGTGGTTTTGAATTTCGTCGCATTATGTAACCACGCTTGAGGCTCGTTTGTAAAAACGAATTTACTAATACGAACGATTTCGTCTGATATTAAGAATAAGTAATAAATAAATTGCCAATTTCATTTATGCAGTGAAAGATTATTTTGCATTGTTAATAAATTTTAAAAGTACATGTAGATAGTTGTTTTTGTAGGAAAATGATTTACATTTTAGGAAGTAAATAGATAACGATCGTAATGGTGGTACTGCTGTCACTAGGTGACAGAACGGGATAGTCTTACGTGTCTTTCAGTAGGAGTAGCAGCGAAAGCTCTATTGTTTGTCCTTGTCACAGTCTCGTGCAGTTGCGTATGTTTTGTTTCTCACTGACGCGAGCGTGTAGCGCATCTATAGGGTCCTACTATCTAAGGCGGAAGATCATAGATATCGAAAGATAGTGGATGACAACTGCAATGTTGTTGCTACTCACAAAAACAATTATTGAAGAATTATAGTTAAGTTTATTCGTACGTATTGCTGGAGATCAAAGGATGAATTCTAAAAATCAATAAAATAAAATACAATTCAGCGGGGTGCGCGGGGTTCAAGTTTTGTTATGAAAGACAGTTTTTTACGCATACATTTTCGAATTTGCCACCTTTGCTACAGACAAACGTGGTTTGCCAAGTTATATCTTAGAACTTTAAGAAAAATACGTCTCTGAAACTTTTGACACTTCTTGGAATTTGTATACGCGGAGTAATTGTTGTTGTATTTTAAAGAAATTGTAAAATAAGACTGTAGATGGTTTTAATAATGGAATCCCTTATGTGAGACAAATAAGAATCATAGTGAGGTTTAGTGAAGTGCATATTAACAAACTAGAGCCATGTTTCTGGTAAATTCGTGTTAAAATAAAATACGTCGGAGTCGTACACAAAATAACTTTGGTTTTGACGGAATATGTTATTAAGAAGTGATAATATGAAATGGACAGTGTTTCGGACAACAATAAATGTAGATGCTAACCCGGAAAAGGTTCATAAATGAGTGCAAGCGCGTATTCGAGTGAAAATTGGGTTATTTTACGTGCATTTTGCAGCCACAAGTAACGAGTGCATTTTGTAAACAAGAACACACATTATGTGTTTTCCTGTAGTAAATCTATATTAAAATAGTGTAGTGAGTGAAGTCTGTCAAGTGTAAAAATGGTGGAAATAGTTTTAACTATCAAGGAATGTGCATTTAACACGTGAGTAGAAAATTTTGTCGAACCTGGTACTTTTATAGGTTATCTTAGTATAAAAAAATATGTTATCGCTTTTTCACAGTATATAGGATTAATACATAATCTTTCTAACGTTTCAAAGTTTTAATAAGATGCTCTTTTGATTTTCTATCTACATGATTCAATGATTTTCGATTAATAGCGTTTATCAAAGAATTCCCTGTAGGTTGGTTGTATGTATATGTGTAGATATTTACGTGCTGCTTTGAGTTTTTTTTATGATGAACGAAAATCTTGTAGTTATTCATTATGTGCGTAAGACGCTAAAAAAATAAAAGAAATTCAAAAGGTGATTGTTAAATTTGTCTAGTTCCTTAACACTCTGATAGCCTAACGGTCTCAAGGGTGGCCTAAAGTATGGAGTGACATGTACGAGGTCAGGGTTCGAATCCCACATAGTGAAAGCGTTTTAATTTTTTTTTTGTGAATTGATTTTAATAAATCAGACAATGTTGCAGTTTTATTAGGACCATTTTATGGCTTCATTTTATTTAAATTATTTTAGTTTCGTGATCTATCTTTTTTTATACAAGTTGTTTGGGATATATAGCTTAATAATGCAAACTGGAGTGGAGTTACGAATTAAAAAAAAAATTACGGTCAGTAGATTAAGAACATCTAGGTACCTACTTAGTTCCTAAGAGACCTAGATGTCTAACAGTATTATGATTCGGGTTTTGTGTTAACTAAGTATGATCAAATTAAGTGAGATAACGTGCGTTTGAGGTCATCATTATTTTCCTCACGTTGTCCCGGCGTTTTGCCACGGCTCATGGGAGCCTGGGGCCCGCTTGACAGCTTGTCTCGAGAATTGACGTAGGCACTAGTTTGTAGTGTAGTATTTAGTAGTGTACAGTGAAATTTCGGGATACTTGACTACTTCAGTCACATTGCTCGCTGGCAACCGGATATTCATGACAAGATGATTGTGCTGCCTACTTGTAGAAGATAAGAGGAATTCCTTAGCTACAGTGTGATCAAGTAACAACAATCACTGCTACTGCGAAGGAATTTCAAGACACAATATTTCGGATAGAAGAAAGAAGAGGAATTTTATTTTGAATGATCGATAGAAAATTTATGTAATTTTAAAAAACTTAATCATCATCATCATATCAACCTTTTGTCGCTTACTGCTGAGCATAGGCCGCTTTTCGAGTACGCCAATTTTTAAACTAAGTTATTATTATATTTTAATATGAGGTAGTTAAAATCAAATAAAATTAAGCCCAATGTTTTGTGAAGGGATAATATTGTTGTATGTTTGTAGGTAAATTTTTATTTGGTGTAATGTAATTATGTGACGTCAATAACCTTAGGTTACTTACTGACGTTATTTGAATATGGTTTTAAGCATAGGTATATGGTAGGTTGCTAATACTGCATCAGGCGACGGGGTCGGCCGACGCAAGCGTGGTAGCGTACTATCAACGCCGAGCTGCGGGCAACTGGACTGATTTAGAGGGACGCGGAGCGCGAGGTACGAGACATATTCATATTTATTGACAGGAGTGGATGGCGCCGTCTCACGAAGGCTTTCTGTACCAATGGGGTACCATAGGATGACAACATCATCATCATAAAATCATCATCATCATCATCATTATAAATGTCATATAGGAAGTGTTCAAAATTGTCACTCCAAATCAAAGTCTGCATTGATTTCTTTATTTATTTGGGAGTATGTTTGCATTGTTTTTACTGGTCAATGCAACGTACAAGTACGTACAAGTAGAGTCAATATATAATATATTTTATTTTTAAATTTATGAAACACGTTCCGGTTTTAGTTCAGTTTTTTTTTCAGTACAAGTACAGTCAATATTTATGGGTTATAAATTTTTAAAACACGTTCCGGGTTTTAGTTCTGTTTTTTTTGTGGCTTATGTTCATTGAAACAAAGTGGCTCAGTATTAAGGAGATGACATCAGAATAATATGATAACTAACCGGTGTATGATTATAGCGAAATAGTTTATTTTTTGGGCTCTTGGCAGAGCAATAATTAAACATTATATCAACTATTTGAGGTTGACAGTGGAATAGTTGAGCGCGTCTCAGAAATTCATTATTCATTATTTGAGTGTACAGTCAACAGTATTATACGCTTGTTCTCTTCCTCGATTTCTCGTGAGTCATGACTGAGGGTCGCGACCATCTGCGGTCGGTATCGGGTCGGCTCTTGCATACTAAATTATATGCAAGGTGGGTCATTTTCTCTGCAGCTGACTGTACTTCTCCAACGTTTGTTTATTGCAAAATCGGGTGACATTATTGTGTTTTGAACAACATTGTTGAACTTTTCTTGTCCTTTTGAACAAGAAAAATAGTCCGCCTACAAATAACGAGCAATTCTTTTATATTTATATATTTCGGGGATCTCGCAAACGGCTCTGGCGATTTCGATGAAGTTTGCTATATTGGAGTTTTCGGGGGCGAGGGGGCGATCTGGCTGGGTCTTGTCTCTGGGGGGGGCGCGCGTTTTTGACTTTTTGTAAGAGTTTTGTAAGTTCGGTCTCCCAGATACTTAATCCTAATATTTGGTAAATAAATAACAAATAAAATTAAAAATAATTCGGGATAGGTGCCAAGGGTTTTTTTTATTATCATATGGGGATAAAATTAAAAGGTTAATAATAAATTAAAACGGGATAAGGGGTGATTTTTTTTGTTGTTACTATTCTAATTTAAATGAAAAAAATATATATTTTGTTTTGATTGCCTCTCAATAGTTTTGGCTGTCTGTTCAGATCGAAGCAGAACGGTGTATGAGGAAGGAAGTATGAAGACTTGAGTGTTCAAGCTTACAGTTATGAGTATGTTAGGATTTTTGTGTGAGATGTATATAAGACGATGGATGCCTAGTAGAGGAATGTACTTATGTGTTGTTTAGAATGGATCGGTACAGATAGACAAAGGCTAGAGGGTAATCAGACTAGATTTGTCGGATTTTGCTGGGAAACAAAAGGGGGGGCGGGGAATACACAAATAGCCAGAAAATTTTTATCAGTAGGTTAGAATCCATTGGATATAGACCCGTTCCAAAAGGGTATTATTTTGTGGCTATTACTCTACAAGGTAATAATACTTATACGACTTCTACACACCTTGTCTTAGATGAGATATATCCGACAGTCGACATATTTTCATGAGCTGTGAGCGTCTAGAAGGACGAGGCTCTACTCAAGAATTAATTAAATATACATTTTTTTTGTTTTCTTTACTATACGTAATTAGTATTTTTCTTTGTTACTTAATTAAATGGTTCTTAAATTTAGACAAAACTAATTTTGGTGTGCCATATTGAGGTACTTAATTGTGTCATTTTTAAGTTTGTTTAATGAAAAAAAAAACACACCCAAACAGTCTTAAAGGTCGGTATATTTTATTCAAGTATAAGACACGCACCAAGAAAACGTGGCTGAGAGTGATAGGGCAATGAAATTTGGTTTGAATTCTGGAAATGAAGCTTGAAAGCTTCGTACTTATAAAAATTAAAGGTCTCTTCGTTTTGCTTGGGAGGTTTTTGCTGTCTCATCTTATGCTCTTCTACGGAAGTGCGCGGCGCAAAGGGTAGAGACAAGAGTAATACTCGATGCACCGGGTTAAGCTGGCAAGAACGGGTTAATTCGTAGCCTATTAGATTCACAACCTAATATCTTTGGCGAAGCGAGGTTGCTGGGGAAAAAGTTGTCATGGTTCATTGACAGAGTTCTGATGGCCTAATTTCGGAGCTGAGTCGCTAACAGTCATTTAGTATTGGAATACACAATACACACCACACGTTTAAAAAGGGAGGGAAATTATCCGACTAATCTAGGGGAAATTGAAGTTTTATATAAATTCCTGAAGTAATTCATAAAACACTTAAATTGGGGGCGGCTGTAACTGGCCATATGCCTATTACGTAATATTAAGCTCATTTATCAATATAAAACTTACATTTTAGCGGTGAAGGAAAGCTTCTGGGAGCTTCCTTGCCGGTCGTGTGTTTACGTTCTTGATTTTCATTGAAATTTTTAAAAATGGTAACTCGAAGCACTTGATTTCATGGTCTAATCTTTATCACATGTATCCACGATTAAAATAATTGCTAATTAACTTAGTAAAAACAAAATAATAACAAGAATTTGCTTAGGAAAACAAATATTGTAAGGTTATTTACGTTGACTTTGACAGGTATGGGCGAGGAGCCATTTAGGTATCGTTTTAAACCGTAAAATTCAAAAAGCATGAGGTAGATAAAAGGTTACAATAATTAAATAATTAATCTCTTTTATATGTTTAAAAAACATTATTATAAAGGTAAACATGAAATACTTCAGTATGAACGCAATATTTGGAATCATAAAGGGAAAAATGTTAACTCAAACGTACTTTGGTTGTGCATGCGAGTACGTAAATACGATTTAAAACTACCCTCATCAGCATTTTATTATTAAAATATGGATCTTAACATGTAGGACATAAGGTTTAAGTAGTTGTGTAAGAGATTCATAGATGGCTCAGATTAAGAGCATCATGGTTAATCAAGAGTAAACCTTAAAGTATGAGGCATAGGGACTACATGCGGAAACATGTCAAGAGTCGGTATTAAACGGTTCTATTAAATTATCAAACCAAAAATAAGCTTTAAGTCAAGTATGTAAGACTTATATTTTGATAGAGCGAGTGGGTATATTATGGGACGGTGGTTTGTCGTCACTGACGACATTTTTGTCCTTGCCAAGGTCATTTATGTCTTCACTGACGACAGGGTGAATGACCGAGGACAATGGGATGTCCTCACTGACGACATCCGTGTCGTCAGTGACGACATGGGTAATAGTATAAAAGGACTGATGGGGCCGGACGCGAGTTAGTCTTTTACTAGCGTCCGGACCGACAACTGACTTTGGTTTTAATATAGTACGCGGAGATTATTGGTGAGGGGTGGGAATACTCTGTCCAATTTTTTCTGAGTCGCTGGGCTTTATCGAGATTAAGACGCCAGTCCCAAATCTCATAGAGTAGCACTCGGAATTGTGTCTTTATTTTGGCATGGCGGAAATATGTGTTTCCGTTATGTTGAAACTTAGGCATCTTTGGTTAGAGTGTGCCCATTTTACTAATAATTTTCTGAAGGAGATTTTCAATAGAAATGTAGTTGTTTGGAAAGTGCTTACTTGTCCTAAATCTGAAAACTCCTAATTTTTATATGATTCAAAACCAAATCAGTGCCTAGACATATAGTTTAGTCTAGCCTTTCATCTGCTATCCTAACGGTGACAAACAGCGGATGGAAGGAGGTCTAACTTGTTCCAAGATGAGGGTTGTCTTGGGGTCTGCTTTATATCAACATAGCAGACTTAAAACGTCTCCCTCCCTAGCTTTTCGATGTCCAACTGTTAGATGAATAGCAAGGACGTCACGTGCGCGTCATCCGGGGTAACCTGGGCTTGCTTGAAATCTACAGTATTCGAAGGCTTTGTATTTTAAATATATTTATTTATACCAATTATATACACAATAGGGACCTGTCCTATCCATGTTGCATCCCTGCCTTTGTGCAAAACGCCATGGAGGGGGCCAATAACTCGAGTTGATAGGTTGCAATCTCGGAGTCACTCGCCGAATGCTTAGCTTATATCTAATAGGGACACACTTGTGTATATTCCAAAGTACCAGGGTCGATGGTAAGTACGAACTGTGCTTTGGTTATATATACTAAAGTAGGGACAGAGGATAGGGTTAATAGGGTAGAATCGCACACTATTACTAGGGAATTAGGGTTTCTTTAGAGATTTAGGGTCTAAGATTGAAACGGTTGATATTTTTCCTCGTTTAAAACCTTCGAATATGGTTTCTTCATTATAAAACTATGTGGAGTTATCTGTTACTGCTAATGAACTTATAATTTATCTGGGTAAAAGGGTATTCTCTATCTTATTCTAATTTTATCTATTAAAATTCTGGTCGTCTGGAGTAGAGATGAAGTACTGAGTAACATAATCCGGTTTCCAAGGTATTTATAAAACAAATTCTAAAATATCAAATTGAGTTGCTAGGAAACGCAGTCTATTCTGAGATGGAATATCAAAGATTAGCTGTTTTAGGGAACCTTTGGCAGACAAGAGTAAACCAGAGGATACTTCAAGCACTGGTGTTACCTGTCATTGATTATTGTGATGTGTGCTGCACTAATGTGACGCAAGAATTACTGGACAAGCTCGACCGACTACAGAACAACTGTATTCGGTTCATTTATGGCCTCCGGAAATATGACCACGTATCCGCCTTTCGCCATAAACTCAACTGGCTTCGTATTCGTGAGCGCAGAAGTCTCAAAAGTTTATGCACCCTGTTCTCCATTCTATTTGACCCAGTGGCGCCAGATTACTTGAAATCTGAATTTAAATTTGTAACTGCCCGACCCGGATGCGAACTTCGCACTGCTCGTAAACTTGTTTTAGCTGTCCCGCATCACCGTTCTAGTGCTATGTCCAAATCATTCACCGTGCAAGCCATCCGTCTCTGGAATGATTTGCCTCTCAGCATACGACAAGCCGATACTAAGTTAACGTTCAAGCGCAAGCTGCGCAAGTATCTTTTTGAAAAGTCTCATAATTAAATCATAGTAAATTAGGAGCAGGTATATATATGTATATATATATATATATATATCATATATCATTATTGTATACATATACGTATATATCGTTGTTGTATATATATTTATTTTATCTTCGTATTACATTTATATTTGTACCTATTAATTTTAAGCATCAAGTTTTAGTGTTTTTACATACCCCGCACCAACTATGCTTCTCTGTTTGGCCTAAAGGTTGACTGGTAGAGAATGCCGTGTAGCATTAAGTCCGCCTTTTGTCACTGTATATTTTTTACTGTGCAATAAAGTTTAAAATAAAATAAAAATAAATAAAAATACTTTGAGTGGAATAATACTCATTTTGATATTCATAATTCGTTTTCAGTTTCATAGTAGATTTAGTACTTCGTTTATATTACTAAGAGACCAGAAATGTAGCTTATATTTTAGTTTGGGGGATGGAAATGGGATTAATATCCCTTAGCTTTTGAATGTAAAAAAGATTAATTTTGATGACTGATGAATATTTGGCACTTCTCTTCATAGTCATCTAGATACGCTTAGGTTCCGAAGTGTTGGTAAAAGCCCGTCTGGCTAACAAGTTAGGGTAGGTGTTCCGACTAACCTTGTTGACTGGACTAGGAGCCCCCAATCCTGCATTGAACGTATGAGTAGCATTTTCGCAAGAAGCTGGTAGTTAATTATAATCTTGAAAAGTTAGGGTGTAAATGGGCTTATCCCAGGAATGCTACTTATATGTTATCCCGGAGGCTTAATAGGTGTGGCAGGTTTTTACCAACAAATTTTTAAATTCATTTTATCAAGAATATATAACCTACTTAATATTTTATATACTGCATTATCATACCATTCTAATATTTTTAGCAATAACATTCATATTTTACCTTAGAACACGATGAATATGCTGCGA
The DNA here is from genome assembly GCF_910591565.1 of Cydia splendana. Classification (NCBI taxonomy): domain Eukaryota; kingdom Metazoa; phylum Arthropoda; class Insecta; order Lepidoptera; family Tortricidae; genus Cydia; species Cydia splendana. The sequence goes on from NW_026946905.1 coordinate 67,321, forward strand.
CAATAACTTAATAAAATATTCCTGAAAATTTTCTTTAATAACATAATAAAAAACATTCTCAGTAATGAAATCTCTATTTTATGAACTAGGTAATAATAAAATAAAACAGAGTCCAAAATTTAGCTAGTATTCATTAAAGAACTTCGGTTTCTGCGGTACATTTCGAGGGGTCCTAACTCTAGACTAGACGATCACGTGGCCAAATTTTCTGGGGATAATTTTCAGTAAGGAGGGGTTGAGCTTTAGTTTAGGTAATATTAAGGGGGGAAGGTACATTTTGGTGCCGTGACCAGGATCTAAAATGTTCCTTTTAGGTTCATTTTGGATACAGAGGTTTGTAAAAATAAATAATAGAAAGTAGCCCCAATGGGCTACATTTTGGTTGCAGTGACGCGGGATGTAGTTTATCTGGGTTACTACGGTCTTTTCAGGTTCAGTAACCATGGGGTCTAAAGTATACCAAACACCTTTTGGGTATATTTTAGATACCAAGGTTCTAATATAAATAGATAGGTAGTAAGAAGTAGCCCTTGGTGGTATTTTGTTGGCGTGAAAATCGAGTGGATACACTAAATTTTGACTCTGCTTACTAGAATTAAAATAAAAACCCTCAGAGTTATTGTTTGATAAAAATAAGTTCAAATTTCTAGTTATTTTACAATTTTCTTTCTTCTTTTCTTGTCGTTGGTAGGGATTTCTTTCATAATACTCAGCTAAAGATGTGTGTCATCACAAAAAATCATCTCTAGTTCATCTTCTTGCGTTTTGATACCTGTAAAATAAAGTAGTAAAGTTAAAGCCCATAGTATAACGTTAGCACTTACAATGATTATTTATAGCGAAAACGCCCAAGTAATCAAGACCAATCCTAGTAGCACGGTCGCATTTTTGTCGTTTGTCGCTGTGCCTGTTACGTTCTAACAAGTATGTAAGTGCGAAAGTGACGGGCATAGTGATAGTCGATGGAAATGGAACCGAGCTGAGCCCGCAAGTACGGGTAGTTCAAAAGGCTTGAGCGCTTTATTGCGGGTAGCTAACTCGCGCGCCTTATATTCGCGAAGAAATTAGTTTCATCACAAGTACCTACCGATAATAAATAAATAAATATTTTCGGGTCAGTCCTTCGATCAATTAACCTAGCCTCAGAATTGGTACAGGTTGTGCTGCATTGGGTACTTGTAGGCGTAGTGCATACCTGTATGGATAAGTACATACCTACTTAGATAAATAAGAAAATATGCATGATTTGGGAGCGTATATTCATGGTAAACGCGCAGGAGCATGCCGGTACCATAGTCTGAAGATAAGATAACCTAAGGATGTAGTTAGATATCTAGATATATAAGAAGATGTACTTTAATCGAAAGATTATGGGGGTGTGTAATTGTTCATCTACACACAAAAATACTAAGGAACAGGGAGCGTATTTCACAACTTTCTTGATGTCTCACTTGCCACCCCTCTGGTTTTGCGGGGCGACGGAGGTCGTTTGCAACGGGCGACAATGGTCTGAGTTGGTAAACTTGCCTAACAGGTAGTAGTTACCGCTCATGTTAGGATATTTGCATATTTATTTTAAGAAAACAGTAATAGTACATCATACAATAATTATTAGAGATTTAGTGGAACATACACATGTTAGGAAATTTATCTACATACTCTTCGATACGGAACCCTAAAAGTCACAATATTTATCTAGAAGAGCGCTCAAGTATGTGTAATTACCGTTTATTGTTTTGTCATTAACAATCAAAGCCTCAGCGAGCTACCTTGTGTGGTCTCCTCACTCATTATTGAAGCTACACAAATAGTTTCATTAAAATCGATTAGGATATGTAACACCTGGTCGAACAGTGTACATACATAAGCATATTTGTACTATAAAGAGGTATATCATCATAGGTTTGCTTAGGATTACAGTACTGTGCTACTGACGGTACCTTTCGATCGTGTTCTGATTGCAGTCAATTAGTATACAGTTGGTTAAGCTAGCATAGTACCTAAGAAGATAAAACGTGGGTTTTGTTCTGTAGTTTTCCTGTGTGTAGCAGTAACAGCAGTCATTTTAGCAGCAAAATTCTTGAATGAAGTCAGCAAACAGGAGTCATCATGTAGGCTCTGGAACTCTGAAATGAGACAGACAAGTACATATTAGAAAACCCAGTTAACATAAAGTAGCATAAGGTAGCATTAGATTCTCCTTAGAGTCAGATTTAGCTGGGCAATATGTCTCAACATTGGTCTCAACACATCCATTCACGGGGGCGCGTTATTAATTTTAATGCATGCGTGTATTGAAATGTGGGTACTTCAACAAAACCAGTCTGGGGTTGTCAGTTACGTACGTAATCATTTATTTGTCGCAATCCATGGTATTATTACAGATGTTTTCAGGTTAAATGAGTACAGCATCACGTGTGCTCTCCCGAATTTCAACAATATTATCGGCAATATAATAACATAGAAAAAATATGTATAAATACATCCATGGAAGGAGGAGCACTCATAATGCTAAAGTAGAGTAGTAAGTACTGCCCAGTACTAAAATTTTTCAAATTCCAAAAAAGTTTGAGTATCTTTGCCTTGCCGGACGTATTTCCATAGTTAGGTCACAAATAAGCTAAATTAAGTTTACTTTAGTCAATAGAATTAGAATAGGGTATGTAGGCTAAACACAGTTTGCAATTCAACGCTTTGTGATCAAGAATTCTCCGCTCAAGCATTTGAAATATTAGTGTCCAACATAAAACATGAGTTGGTTAGTTTATAATGAGTTATGTATTTATATAATGAGATGAAATACCTTTCATAAATGGAAGCAGTCAGTAGATGTACAGTGAAGGCATCTTGACACTCCGGGACAATATCAGCTTTCCGGGTAACACTGAAACATGAGTTATGGAAAAGTTAGCTAAAGTAGGGTATATTTAAGGAAATCTACTTATAAGTCTCAATAACAGGGTTTATTATTTACTACAGGTAGGGTCTTCACAGTTAATAAAACAGAAAAAATAAAAATTTCAATTTTTTTTTGTAGAACAAATGGAAAAATTTCAACATATTTATTTTCTAAGTAGGATTAAGTCTACTATTGCTTTTATACTTACTAAGGCAGTGTTGAAACATTCAGGAAAGTCCTTGTAGGCAACAATGGGAATTTGCTCTGCTTGGTTCACCGGGTAGCAGGAAGCCATCAACTATGTTTTGTTTGCTGAAAAATTAAACATACATTGTAAGTAAAGTAACTCACAGTTTAGGGGTCCAAGCATATGTAGAATACAGTACAATACTCCTTAATGCACGCCTCGCATCCTCGTCGTACATGTACTGGACAGGTTCACATTGATAGACTGTCTTTTCTAGCTACCTTACTTTGTAGGTACACAAAAGTCAACACCTACCCTCATTGTCTACACATAACAGTAAGGTTTATTGCGATAGCAGGAATAATTATGGCAGGTCCAGGATTATGTTCACATATTTTTATTTAAGTGACCGGACAACTATGGGGTAATTTTCAAAAGAAAGATACATATTCATCATCAGTTGTCATTAACATGTAAAGAAACCAGTTTATTTTTAGCTGACACTATCATATAGTTATGATTTTTATAATATATTGCATTTCCAGGTTCGAGAAGCACTTATTTCAAAAAATAAATTAGTCGAACCATCTTTTAGAACAACAACACTTAAATTCCAAATACAGTAAGGACAAGCCTAAGGGTATTTAATATGGTAACAGGGTAGTTATACTTACTGTTAAGGGTCAGGAAACATTCTTCAAAATCAGCAAATGGAGTTTTCCACACCATTATTTCAACTTATCTCTCTTCAATAACAGTTTTGTATATCAGCACAGGGAATCATTTTAATGTAGTTGTCAGCTTACTGAAACATCAACCATAGCTTTTAAATGTTATTGTAATACAAATATTGTAGTGGAGGTCTAATAATATGTTAGACAGAGTAAAACGAAAATCAACATGTCATTGTTTTAAATACAGGTTTTACTTTCGATTTTCCAATAAGAAAAGCATTTATGTTACTGAATAAAGAGTATAAAGAAGGAAATAGAATCCACTAGGCGTCGGCATTATAAAGTAGATCGTTGAAAGTAAAGAAACTAATGCTAGCCATTTACAGGTGGGATCAGTCAGAGAAACTAATTTAATGATAGGTAGGACAATTTGCGAACAATTCTTTTCTGATTGCAGATTTGCAAGTGTATTTAACAGGGTCTCAATGGCAGTAACTTGTCTAAAGAAGAAAGAAGATCGTAATCTTACCTTGGTTGAAGAAACGATTTCCAACTTTGTATTTATTTCACTCGCACTGTCACACTGTCTGTACTTAGGCACGTTAAATAAATAAATAAATAAGTACACTGGATCAGAAATACGGGCACTAAAGGTTCCCTGACCATTTAGTTTGATGAAATAAGTAGAAGCAAATTCGTGTGAGGGTCTGAATGCCATTTTCTTGGTCTTGTAGGTTCTTCGATAGATGTAAATCATTATGGATGCTCTCGGAGACTTTCTTTTTACCGTACTATCTTTAAATTTAGCTCAGTGATATAAATTTTGCCTTGGTAAAGTGTTAAAGCATCTTTTTTTTTCAGTTTACAACGGAACTTAGAGGAGCTTGACAGTTGGTAAAATTGCCATAGACAAAAATTTCACTCAGCCAAAAGTAGAAGTTGTAGAACATTCAGTCTAGAATAGGTTATGGTTTGGATCAATCAATAGATCGATTATTAAGTTTTTCACATTGTAAAAATGCGTTTTATCATTCAAATCATTCTACGTAAAAATAAAAAACTTAAATGATAATAGATAAGGGTTTTTATTTCAATTTGCATTAATCACGCATTTATTGGAAGCTTACTAAGTTCACTACAATCCATTCATAGGTAAACAAATGATCCCGACCAAATTACGTAGGCTATTTTGGTGTATTATCGAAATTGTTAGAACGTGGTTTTGAATTTCGTCGCATTATGTAACCACGCTTGAGGCTCGTTTGTAAAAACGAATTTACTAATACGAACGATTTCGTCTGATATTAAGAATAAGTAATAAATAAATTGCCAATTTCATTTATGCAGTGAAAGATTATTTTGCATTGTTAATAAATTTTAAAAGTACATGTAGATAGTTGTTTTTGTAGGAAAATGATTTACATTTTAGGAAGTAAATAGATAACGATCGTAATGGTGGTACTGCTGTCACTAGGTGACAGAACGGGATAGTCTTACGTGTCTTTCAGTAGGAGTAGCAGCGAAAGCTCTATTGTTTGTCCTTGTCACAGTCTCGTGCAGTTGCGTATGTTTTGTTTCTCACTGACGCGAGCGTGTAGCGCATCTATAGGGTCCTACTATCTAAGGCGGAAGATCATAGATATCGAAAGATAGTGGATGACAACTGCAATGTTGTTGCTACTCACAAAAACAATTATTGAAGAATTATAGTTAAGTTTATTCGTACGTATTGCTGGAGATCAAAGGATGAATTCTAAAAATCAATAAAATAAAATACAATTCAGCGGGGTGCGCGGGGTTCAAGTTTTGTTATGAAAGACAGTTTTTTACGCATACATTTTCGAATTTGCCACCTTTGCTACAGACAAACGTGGTTTGCCAAGTTATATCTTAGAACTTTAAGAAAAATACGTCTCTGAAACTTTTGACACTTCTTGGAATTTGTATACGCGGAGTAATTGTTGTTGTATTTTAAAGAAATTGTAAAATAAGACTGTAGATGGTTTTAATAATGGAATCCCTTATGTGAGACAAATAAGAATCATAGTGAGGTTTAGTGAAGTGCATATTAACAAACTAGAGCCATGTTTCTGGTAAATTCGTGTTAAAATAAAATACGTCGGAGTCGTACACAAAATAACTTTGGTTTTGACGGAATATGTTATTAAGAAGTGATAATATGAAATGGACAGTGTTTCGGACAACAATAAATGTAGATGCTAACCCGGAAAAGGTTCATAAATGAGTGCAAGCGCGTATTCGAGTGAAAATTGGGTTATTTTACGTGCATTTTGCAGCCACAAGTAACGAGTGCATTTTGTAAACAAGAACACACATTATGTGTTTTCCTGTAGTAAATCTATATTAAAATAGTGTAGTGAGTGAAGTCTGTCAAGTGTAAAAATGGTGGAAATAGTTTTAACTATCAAGGAATGTGCATTTAACACGTGAGTAGAAAATTTTGTCGAACCTGGTACTTTTATAGGTTATCTTAGTATAAAAAAATATGTTATCGCTTTTTCACAGTATATAGGATTAATACATAATCTTTCTAACGTTTCAAAGTTTTAATAAGATGCTCTTTTGATTTTCTATCTACATGATTCAATGATTTTCGATTAATAGCGTTTATCAAAGAATTCCCTGTAGGTTGGTTGTATGTATATGTGTAGATATTTACGTGCTGCTTTGAGTTTTTTTTATGATGAACGAAAATCTTGTAGTTATTCATTATGTGCGTAAGACGCTAAAAAAATAAAAGAAATTCAAAAGGTGATTGTTAAATTTGTCTAGTTCCTTAACACTCTGATAGCCTAACGGTCTCAAGGGTGGCCTAAAGTATGGAGTGACATGTACGAGGTCAGGGTTCGAATCCCACATAGTGAAAGCGTTTTAATTTTTTTTTTGTGAATTGATTTTAATAAATCAGACAATGTTGCAGTTTTATTAGGACCATTTTATGGCTTCATTTTATTTAAATTATTTTAGTTTCGTGATCTATCTTTTTTTATACAAGTTGTTTGGGATATAGGGTAAACCCTCCAGTGAATGAACACCCCCCAGTGAATGAACAAAATCACGTTTTTTGTCTAAAATAAGAAATATAGCAATTTCTACCACTTGTCGTATTTTTTTTCTTATTAACAACTCTATTTCCTATGCAATTTCAACCCCTGCTAAATTTATTTTCGACCAGTTTGAACGTGACTGGCGTTTAAAGTTTACGTATTTCTGGTTTTGAAGTTTTGTATGCAAAAATTATATCCCAGATAAGAACAGTGTACGTTTGGAGCAACATATGAAGTGCTTATTTAATGTTTACCTATACAAAGTTTGGTTATTTGGTTAGATTAAGAGTTAAACCTTCTACAAATGTACACTTTGTCGACGTATTATGTGATTAAGTCTTTATTTTTTATAGTTCCAATACTGGCTTATCAAATGTTCTGAAACCAGTAAATGAACGGTGTGTTCATTTACTGGTGTCGTCTAGATATATTTTTTTTTCTAAATTTATGTGTTAACGAATTGGTATTGAGCTTGTTTTTTGTGATCCTGCATAGAAAATGATTCTGATTCTTTCAGCCAGTACTGGAACAAACAAAATTTCTATAGTCCATTTACTGGATTTTTCATTCCTATGTATGAACAATACAACATTTGGGGTGTTCATTTATAAGATTTCTACTAATTCTATGTTTGAACAATGTAACCACGAACAATGCAATGACAAGTTTATTATTTTAAGCATTATTTGCTAATCCTAACTTTTTTCATCAGAATATGCTGATTGTTTCTTGTTTTAAAGATCGATTCTCTTTTTCTTAATAATATGTAATAGGTTCTGGTGAATAACCATCATTTTATTACATTCTAATCTATTTGAAATCAATATGGAGGGGATAAAAATATATGAACGCTTTCGCTATACCTACTAAAATAGAGCTGGAAACGTTTATAGTGTTAAAAATGTTTTTGTAAAGCTGATTAAAAATATCTAAATAATGTTCATTCACTGGATTTTGCGGTGTTCATTCACTAGTTTTTATGTTCATTCATTAGGTTTTTGGGTACTTTTTGATAAATTCTGCTATAACTCAAAAACTATGAAAGTAATAAAAAATCGCAGAAATTACTTTCTTATTTATTAAATGAGGATTCATTAAATTGCAGATAATTATTGAAATTATTAATGAATGCTGAGAAATGATTTTTCAAACTTGGATAATTCCTTAAGTGTTCATTCATTGGAGGTCTTACCCTATAGCTTAATAATGCAAACTGGAGTGGAGTTACGAATTAAAAAAAAAATTACGGTCAGTAGATTAAGAACATCTAGGTACCTACTTAGTTCCTAAGAGACCTAGATGTCTAACAGTATTATGATTCGGGTTTTGTGTTAACTAAGTATGATCAAATTAAGTGAGATAACGTGCGTTTGAGGTCATCATTATTTTCCTCACGTTGTCCCGGCGTTTTGCCACGGCTCATGGGAGCCTGGGGCCCGCTTGACAGCTTGTCTCGAGAATTGACGTAGGCACTAGTTTGTAGTGTAGTATTTAGTAGTGTACAGTGAAATTTCGGGATACTTGACTACTTCAGTCACATTGCTCGCTGGCAACCGGATATTCATGACAAGATGATTGTGCTGCCTACTTGTAGAAGATAAGAGGAATTCCTTAGCTACAGTGTGATCAAGTAACAACAATCACTGCTACTGCGAAGGAATTTCAAGACACAATATTTCGGATAGAAGAAAGAAGAGGAATTTTATTTTGAATGATCGATAGAAAATTTATGTAATTTTAAAAAACTTAATCATCATCATCATATCAACCTTTTGTCGCTTACTGCTGAGCATAGGCCGCTTTTCGAGTACGCCAATTTTTAAACTAAGTTATTATTATATTTTAATATGAGGTAGTTAAAATCAAATAAAATTAAGCCCAATGTTTTGTGAAGGGATAATATTGTTGTATGTTTGTAGGTAAATTTTTATTTGGTGTAATGTAATTATGTGACGTCAATAACCTTAGGTTACTTACTGACGTTATTTGAATATGGTTTTAAGCATAGGTATATGGTAGGTTGCTAATACTGCATCAGGCGACGGGGTCGGCCGACGCAAGCGTGGTAGCGTACTATCAACGCCGAGCTGCGGGCAACTGGACTGATTTAGAGGGACGCGGAGCGCGAGGTACGAGACATATTCATATTTATTGACAGGAGTGGATGGCGCCGTCTCACGAAGGCTTTCTGTACCAATGGGGTACCATAGGATGACAACATCATCATCATAAAATCATCATCATCATCATCATTATAAATGTCATATAGGAAGTGTTCAAAATTGTCACTCCAAATCAAAGTCTGCATTGATTTCTTTATTTATTTGGGAGTATGTTTGCATTGTTTTTACTGGTCAATGCAACGTACAAGTACGTACAAGTAGAGTCAATATATAATATATTTTATTTTTAAATTTATGAAACACGTTCCGGTTTTAGTTCAGTTTTTTTTTCAGTACAAGTACAGTCAATATTTATGGGTTATAAATTTTTAAAACACGTTCCGGGTTTTAGTTCTGTTTTTTTTTGGCTTATGTTCATTGAAACAAAGTGGCTCAGTATTAAGGAGATGACATCAGAATAATATGATAACTAACCGGTGTATGATTATAGCGAAATAGTTTATTTAGGTCTCCGTGCCTTCGCTTGAACCACATTATGAGATAACACCCTTGTAACTCAGCCCTAATCAAGCGAATTCATCAACTAGTAGCGCCATCTATCGCGCTACCCAAGTACTAATGTCGCCCGGTTGCCAGCGCGCGGCTGCTTTCTCTTCAGTACGCTTTTGTAACTCAGCCGAGCAACACGTTTACAAAGCAAGTTTAAAAAGATCAAGAAATTTAAACCGTAAAAATATTTTGAAAACCTCCGACTTCGTGACATTCCGCTCGGTGCCCATGGCCCAGCGACGAGACGCAGTGACCTTCCTACAGGCACCGTCACAAAAAGTACACGGGTACTTACGCCTCATGGCCTCGTCCTGTGGGACAACAAGCGTCGTCCCGTGAGACGATATGGGGTCGTCCCGTGAGACGACATGGCGTCGTCCCGTGAGACGACATGGCGTCGTCCCGTGAGACGACATGGCGTCGTCCCGTGAGACGACATGGCGTCGTCGCGTGAGACGACATGGCGTCGTCGTGTGAGACGACATGGCGTCGTCCCGTGAGACGACAAGCGTCGTCCCGTGAAATGACATGGCGTCGTCCCATGAGACGACATGGCGTCGACCCGTGAGACGACAAGGCGTCGTCCCGTGACACGACATGGCGTCGTCCTGTGGTATCGTCCTGACAGACGACATGGTATTGTCCTGACTGACGACATGGCAGCGTCTTGTAAGACGACGAGCATCGTCTCGTTAAAAGACCTTGTGACATTCCGCTCAGTGCCCGTGGCCCAGCGATGAGACTAAGTGAGCTCTTATAGCCATCACCATAAATAGAATACCTACGGGTATAAATGGCACACGGCGTCGTCCCGTTGGACGACAAGCGTCGTTGCGTGAGACGACATAGCGTAGTCCCGTGAGATGACATGACATCGTCCTGTGGGACATCAGGCGTCGTCCTGTAAAACGATAAGGCGTCATCCTGTGATACGACAGGCATCGCGATGAGTTACGTCATCATGTAAGAAGACATTGCGCCATCCTGTGGTATCGTCCCGTGAGAGGATATTGCGTCCCATAGGACTACATTGCATTGTTCCATAAGACTACATTTTGTCGTATCGTGAGACATTAATGCGTCGTCCTATGAGATGATATCGCATCGTCCTATGAAATGACATTGAAATGACGTTGTCTTGTTAAACAAAAACCGTTGTCTCATGGTCTACCATTAATACGGTAGCGGACGTCTTATTGGTCGCTTTATCGTTCGATGTCTGCACGGTGGGCCTCGCATTTAAGATCTGCATGGTCATGAACCAATGCACGACTTAGCTAGTGGCGTCATCATCATTGTAGCCGACCAAATGGTGTGTCACCTTTTAGAACGACGAGCAGCAGAATTTCTATTAGCGGGTTTGGCGCGAAATTGATAACGAAATGCAGTTACAGTTATTGTCTCAACCTGCCAGGAAAAAAGGAAGGTTTCCGTCTTGGTCGTGTACAAATGTTGGTCTGGGTCGATAACAAACAATTGCCGTGAGATACCAAACAAATCAAAAATATACATTCTGAGGATCCTAAACTGTATGACTAACCGGCATGAAAAATAGCAGTTAAGAAACTGTGAAAAGGGAAAAGTACAAAGTGAAAAACCTTGTGTTATACTTTGCCCAACTAGATCCTATACCAAAAAGAGAGAGGGGGAGGCAAGAAAAATGGACGTTAGCCTTAAAGAAGGAAAGAAAACTAAAACTCTCTCTTCTGAATAGGAATGCCAATTCATTAACGGCTCTGTCATAGGCTAACAAGAGATATCTCTATATTGCGGCTCTAAACCTGAAAAGAATAGAGTTTATGATACTCATATATATTAGTGAAAAATCATCGCACTAAATCCCTCTTTTGAATGATGAATGACTAGTCAGGTTGATAGTGTCTTTGGGAATACTGAAGCATCTCCTGTATACTCGCTAAATATTGACCATTAGCTAAAAAATTGCGGCCTGTTACAAAGAGAAATCTTTTACTTACTTTAAATCGTCTACTATGTAGCTGTGAAACAGAGACCACTGAACTAAGAGTAACACGTAGAAAACAGCAAGTACCTTCCATCGCATTCCGTCCAATAGACCGAACTGACAAAGGCATTTATAATGTAATTAGTGCTCTATTCACATCAGTCAGGTAGAAACGTGTGAAATTAGGTTCAAAATTCAAGTAACAAGCTCCACTTCGGAAGATTATCTAAGCAGCGGGTTGTCAATCGACCTGCCGTTGGTATAACAATCATACATCATAAAACGTTGACCATAAACGTTACATAGTTCAATTTCAAAGGAAATGAACTCTTACTGGTAATCTAACTATCAGAAACAGACGGTATTTGTAGGAGGTGCTTTCACAGAATGTCTAAAAGGACCAACTAGTAAAATATTAAATTAGTATGGCAATCCGCATAGTTACCCATGATTGTTCAATAGGTGAAACATCGGTTTCTTTAGTGGTAAATGTTATGCCTATGTAGAAGATGAAGCTCCCCTTCAAGTTATGTAAATAAATAAAGAATTAATGAAAAGATTTTTCGGTAGTTTAGTTAGAGTGGAGTTACTGATTCTGTTTCGAAAAATCGCGAATTGAATTAGAGGTGAAGCCGCCTAAGAGAACTAAGCTGTCGAACCAATAGCCACGGTCCACGGCTTTACATCTAAACGATGATTGTTTAATTTCTCCAAATAGACAAATTAAAATGAAGTCACTTCAGAAACTTTGAAACCATGTGGACTGCGGGGCAAGCCAACGTACATACAAACGTACAACGTACGTAAATGTACACACATGCGTAATATGTAGAAAATATTTGCAGGCAGTCACCGATAGCAGATACCGGATTCTGAAAGAACACGGATCAGAAATATCCTTCTTTCGATTTCCAGATGAGAGGTTTCCTTTGCAGATAAGGAAGTACTCACGTGATTTTATAAAAGAACAACAACATACGGTGGTTCAGGAAAAAATGCAAGATCTAAGTGAAATATGATCCCAGTAGTGACTCATGACTACAAATATGTTTGCCGGTTAAATAGAGCCTGCAATTTACTCTGAAAATCAACACTAGTTCTGCTGTCATTGCCAGATCTAAGTACAATAAGCTTAGCTGAAAGGTAGTAGTCCAGGGTTTACAGCATACTGTTGTAACAGGTCTCGTAGGGCATGTAATTGGAAACGTCATCGTCAATGCAATCAATTAGAGTTCCAGGTGTAGTACCCTACAAAATCATCGTGTCTTGGTTATAGGGCAGATGCGCTGCTAATAGAATTACAGCATTAGTTGTGAAGACAACTACAATTCATATATTTATATATTCATGATAATATGCTTATATCATTATATACAGTAAATATGAGATGTCAGTAGACATATATCAACGTTACGTCAGGCGTAGCTCACTCCGCGATTTCGTCGCGTCGCTACAAGTACATGCGGCCCATAACAATTTTGGTGTCTAGCACTAGTAGTTGCCGCGCACCGCTATGGAACGGACGCCTGCTCGCGCTTGCGCCACCTTGCGGTCATAATCTGTCGTAATAGTACATACTATTATTTATTGTATGGTTACGTCAAGGTAGTGACATGAATATAATATGTCGCAGAAAGGCCTAGATCATCAAATAATTGTTTATTTGTGGGCATCATGATGCCTAATTAACCCTAGGGTTCCCTCAAGATCATCAAATGATACACGACTTGATTGCACGAAAGCCAATAAACAACATACAACGTCCTTGTATTGCTAAATTTCTAATCAAAAGTACCTACAAATTAATAATAATAATAATTCAGCCTATATACGTCCCACTACTGGGCACAGGCCTCTTCTCACTCGCGAGAGGGCTTGGGCTATAGTCCCCACTCTGGCCTAATGCGGATTGGGGCTTCAAAGTACAAATTAAGTAATCAAATTAATATTTGGTAATGAACGCGTCTACACGTGTTAAGGTTTGACAGGAATTGTGCCACAGCATAGCCCGCGCGCGCCGGTGCTGGCGCAGCACTTGAGATTAGATGACATCATGAGACACCCGTGGTTTGTGCCACTGCAATGGTATAATGCCAAGAACTTACTGGTTCGGACCAATATACAAATAATAATGTTTTAATTTGTCTGGGTGTTACGAAAGTTCCGCAATTGGTTTGAAGAGGTTGCACTACAATTTAAAGTAGATAGGTCCACCTCCTCTACTCTTACTCAAAGAGTCTTTCATCGTCAGTCAAGAGGTTCTTACACTCTTATTAGAAGATCGTATGTATACGAAAGCATTAAAAACTCACAAATCGTGCTAAGTCTAACAATAAAGCACAATCCAGCGCACAAGCACAAGCGCGAACCATAAAATCTTCAGTTTGGGAATCAGCTTGCCACCAGAAAGAGTGAACATTAAACAACCTACAATTACAAGCCTTTATTATAATTAGCCTAAAAATTATGGGTGAAGGCATTGGAATTATTCAAAGATTAAAAAATCTTCTAAAATATCCTACTTGGTAGACGGATCTTCAGTCTACGCACAACATCATGGTGAGATGCCATCCACAATAACTGGAGTTGTCAGCATCACTTTAAATTCATAATCATCGCCTCCATACGATTGTCACCTTCGTGTCAGTGATTCTGTTCATTCGTTACATTCGCTTGCATGACTGACAAGCATATAATATAAGCTTGGTTGACCCGGCACCAGCCTAATTGGCAAGTTTTCAGTTATCTGTGGGGAGTAATAAATTTAGCAGCATAATTGACACTTAAAATAGGTAGGAGCCTACCATTTCATATAAGAATTAATATCTATTCATGGCTTACTATTAATATGGTTGTTTTTAAAGCAACCCTCACCTAAAACTAATCAGTAAGGAAGGATGTATTATCGCCTCAGTTGAAACTACTGCTAGGTTGTTGAGAGTTGTTACTTGTTAGTAACGCACACATTAAATCATGAAGTGTTGTAATTTCTTCTTCACTTTCTGATGCTACTTTCAGGCAGAGGAGTACTTGATTCGAAATAAATCTCAATTGCTTCCACAAATAAGAACATCATGTTTATAATTTTTAACACATTTACGGAATAAGTTGTCCTTATGTAATGATAGCCCATTAACAAATAAACCTGCTATACCTAGTCAATAACTATGTATTAATATCTAAATAATGTCAATATCGTATTGCAGTGGGCACCTATACAAACCTTTGGTTATTTGTCCACATTAAAAGTCATATTACATTACATCTGGCCTATGATGCAACTTACCAATTGACATTAAATTGTTGGAAAATACGATAAATCAGAGAGGACCCAAGCTTTTCCAATTAGTTACAAAAATTTTTAAACAGTGGATGGGCCGGCAGTGCTTTATTTGTGTTAAGCAGTAGATAAGCTGTAGTAATATCATGACATCATACAACAAAACCTTTTTATCACCTAGTGGGCTATTGTAATGAAAGAATCAGGTAATTTGGACGGGTATAATGTAAAACTCACTCGATGAGGTTCACGTTACATGCATCAGAGCTACTACTTCAGATAGTGGTTACACTTAAATTGGTACGACCTACAAGTACCTTCTTGTCTTTAATTATGATTTTAGGGACAGTCTTTCAACTAATAGTCACACAGTTTTGTTTTATATAAAAAGTTAAGTAGTTTTATAGTCGCAATGGATAACTTATGTTGCCAGTCAGTGCTAACAATTGTCTCGTCTATCGGTAATTACAAATAAGGAAAATCTAGTTAAGGTTTGACGTAAACAATCCTTTAATATATCAATACGGAATAAATTTCAAGCCCATATTCTTATCAAGTGATTTTTGCATAAATTTAATTATTATCAGTCACAGTACGCCCGGGCCAGCGCCGGCAGAGGTTTAAACACGTCTCATAATGTGGTTCAAGCGAAGGCACGGAGACCTAAATAGAACCGTTTTTCCCCCGAAGGGTAAAAAACGGATATTTAGGTTCCTGCCGAAGCTTGAACCACACCTAAGGGCCTTGCCGGCTTATGTGGTACTGAAGAGAAAGCAGCCGCGCGCTGGCAACCGGGCGACATTAGTACTTGGGTAGCGCGATAGATGGCGCTACTAGTTGATGAATTCGCTTGATTAGGGCTGAGTTACAAGGGTGTTATCTCATAATGTGGTTCAAGCTTCGGCAGGAACCTAAATATCCGTTTTTTACCCTTCGGGGGAAAAACGGTTCTATTTTTTGGGCTCTTGGCAGAGCAATAATTAAACATTATATCAACTATTTGAGGTTGACAGTGGAATAGTTGAGCGCGTCTCAGAAATTCATTATTCATTATTTGAGTGTACAGTCAACAGTATTATACGCTTGTTCTCTTCCTCGATTTCTCGTGAGTCATGACTGAGGGTCGCGACCATCTGCGGTCGGTATCGGGTCGGCTCTTGCATACTAAATTATATGCAAGGTGGGTCATTTTCTCTGCAGCTGACTGTACTTCTCCAACGTTTGTTTATTGCAAAATCGGGTGACATTATTGTGTTTTGAACAACATTGTTGAACTTTTCTTGTCCTTTTGAACAAGAAAAATAGTCCGCCTACAAATAACGAGCAATTCTTTTATATTTATATATTTCGGGGATCTCGCAAACGGCTCTGGCGATTTCGATGAAGTTTGCTATATTGGAGTTTTCGGGGGCGAGGGGGCGATCTGGCTGGGTCTTGTCTCTGGGGGGGGGCGCGCGTTTTTGACTTTTTGTAAGAGTTTTGTAAGTTCGGTCTCCCAGATACTTAATCCTAATATTTGGTAAATAAATAACAAATAAAATTAAAAATAATTCAACGGAAGTCCTGAAGTTAATGTTTACGTTTTTTTTATTATCTAAAGCTAAAAATAATTAAAGGGTAGGCTCGGGATAGGTGCCAAGGGTTTTTTTTATTATCATATGGGGATAAAATTAAAAGGTTAATAATAAATTAAAACGGGATAAGGGGTGATTTTTTTTGTTGTTACTATTCTAATTTAAATGAAAAAAAAATATATTTTGTTTTGATTGCCTCTCAATAGTTTTGGCTGTCTGTTCAGATCGAAGCAGAACGGTGTATGAGGAAGGAAGTATGAAGACTTGAGTGTTCAAGCTTACAGTTATGAGTATGTTAGGATTTTTGTGTGAGATGTATATAAGACGATGGATGCCTAGTAGAGGAATGTACTTATGTGTTGTTTAGAATGGATCGGTACAGATAGACAAAGGCTAGAGGGTAATCAGACTAGATTTGTCGGATTTTGCTGGGAAACAAAAGGGGGGGCGGGGAATACACAAATAGCCAGAAAATTTTTATCAGTAGGTTAGAATCCATTGGATATAGACCCGTTCCAAAAGGGTATTATTTTGTGGCTATTACTCTACAAGGTAATAATACTTATACGACTTCTACACACCTTGTCTTAGATGAGATATATCCGACAGTCGACATATTTTCATGAGCTGTGAGCGTCTAGAAGGACGAGGCTCTACTCAAGAATTAATTAAATATACATTTTTTTTGTTTTCTTTACTATACGTAATTAGTATTTTTCTTTGTTACTTAATTAAATGGTTCTTAAATTTAGACAAAACTAATTTTGGTGTGCCATATTGAGGTACTTAATTGTGTCATTTTTAAGTTTGTTTAATGAAAAAAAAAACACACCCAAACAGTCTTAAAGGTCGGTATATTTTATTCAAGTATAAGACACGCACCAAGAAAACGTGGCTGAGAGTGATAGGGCAATGAAATTTGGTTTGAATTCTGGAAATGAAGCTTGAAAGCTTCGTACTTATAAAAATTAAAGGTCTCTTCGTTTTGCTTGGGAGGTTTTTGCTGTCTCATCTTATGCTCTTCTACGGAAGTGCGCGGCGCAAAGGGTAGAGACAAGAGTAATACTCGATGCACCGGGTTAAGCTGGCAAGAACGGGTTAATTCGTAGCCTATTAGATTCACAACCTAATATCTTTGGCGAAGCGAGGTTGCTGGGGAAAAAGTTGTCATGGTTCATTGACAGAGTTCTGATGGCCTAATTTCGGAGCTGAGTCGCTAACAGTCATTTAGTATTGGAATACACAATACACACCACACGTTTAAAAAGGGAGGGAAATTATCCGACTAATCTAGGGGAAATTGAAGTTTTATATAAATTCCTGAAGTAATTCATAAAACACTTAAATTGGGGGCGGCTGTAACTGGCCATATGCCTATTACGTAATATTAAGCTCATTTATCAATATAAAACTTACATTTTAGCGGTGAAGGAAAGCTTCTGGGAGCTTCCTTGCCGGTCGTGTGTTTACGTTCTTGATTTTCATTGAAATTTTTAAAAATGGTAACTCGAAGCACTTGATTTCATGGTCTAATCTTTATCACATGTATCCACGATTAAAATAATTGCTAATTAACTTAGTAAAAACAAAATAATAACAAGAATTTGCTTAGGAAAACAAATATTGTAAGGTTATTTACGTTGACTTTGACAGGTATGGGCGAGGAGCCATTTAGGTATCGTTTTAAACCGTAAAATTCAAAAAGCATGAGGTAGATAAAAGGTTACAATAATTAAATAATTAATCTCTTTTATATGTTTAAAAAACATTATTATAAAGGTAAACATGAAATACTTCAGTATGAACGCAATATTTGGAATCATAAAGGGAAAAATGTTAACTCAAACGTACTTTGGTTGTGCATGCGAGTACGTAAATACGATTTAAAACTACCCTCATCAGCATTTTATTATTAAAATATGGATCTTAACATGTAGGACATAAGGTTTAAGTAGTTGTGTAAGAGATTCATAGATGGCTCAGATTAAGAGCATCATGGTTAATCAAGAGTAAACCTTAAAGTATGAGGCATAGGGACTACATGCGGAAACATGTCAAGAGTCGGTATTAAACGGTTCTATTAAATTATCAAACCAAAAATAAGCTTTAAGTCAAGTATGTAAGACTTATATTTTGATAGAGCGAGTGGGTATATTATGGGACGGTGGTTTGTCGTCACTGACGACATTTTTGTCCTTGCCAAGGTCATTTATGTCTTCACTGACGACAGGGTGAATGACCGAGGACAATGGGATGTCCTCACTGACGACATCCGTGTCGTCAGTGACGACATGGGTAATAGTATAAAAGGACTGATGGGGCCGGACGCGAGTTAGTCTTTTACTAGCGTCCGGACCGACAACTGACTTTGGTTTTAATATAGTACGCGGAGATTATTGGTGAGGGGTGGGAATACTCTGTCCAATTTTTTCTGAGTCGCTGGGCTTTATCGAGATTAAGACGCCAGTCCCAAATCTCATAGAGTAGCACTCGGAATTGTGTCTTTATTTTGGCATGGCGGAAATATGTGTTTCCGTTATGTTGAAACTTAGGCATCTTTGGTTAGAGTGTGCCCATTTTACTAATAATTTTCTGAAGGAGATTTTCAATAGAAATGTAGTTGTTTGGAAAGTGCTTACTTGTCCTAAATCTGAAAACTCCTAATTTTTATATGATTCAAAACCAAATCAGTGCCTAGACATATAGTTTAGTCTAGCCTTTCATCTGCTATCCTAACGGTGACAAACAGCGGATGGAAGGAGGTCTAACTTGTTCCAAGATGAGGGTTGTCTTGGGGTCTGCTTTATATCAACATAGCAGACTTAAAACGTCTCCCTCCCTAGCTTTTCGATGTCCAACTGTTAGATGAATAGCAAGGACGTCACGTGCGCGTCATCCGGGGTAACCTGGGCTTGCTTGAAATCTACAGTATTCGAAGGCTTTGTATTTTAAATATATTTATTTATACCAATTATATACACAATAGGGACCTGTCCTATCCATGTTGCATCCCTGCCTTTGTGCAAAACGCCATGGAGGGGGCCAATAACTCGAGTTGATAGGTTGCAATCTCGGAGTCACTCGCCGAATGCTTAGCTTATATCTAATAGGGACACACTTGTGTATATTCCAAAGTACCAGGGTCGATGGTAAGTACGAACTGTGCTTTGGTTATATATACTAAAGTAGGGACAGAGGATAGGGTTAATAGGGTAGAATCGCACACTATTACTAGGGAATTAGGGTTTCTTTAGAGATTTAGGGTCTAAGATTGAAACGGTTGATATTTTTCCTCGTTTAAAACCTTCGAATATGGTTTCTTCATTATAAAACTATGTGGAGTTATCTGTTACTGCTAATGAACTTATAATTTATCTGGGTAAAAGGGTATTCTCTATCTTATTCTAATTTTATCTATTAAAATTCTGGTCGTCTGGAGTAGAGATGAAGTACTGAGTAACATAATCCGGTTTCCAAGGTATTTATAAAACAAATTCTAAAATATCAAATTGAGTTGCTAGGAAACGCAGTCTATTCTGAGATGGAATATCAAACATTAGCTGTTTTAGGGAACCTTTGGCAGACAAGAGTAAACCAGAGGATACTTTGAGTGGAATAATACTCATTTTGATATTCATAATTCGTTTTCAGTTTCATAGTAGATTTAGTACTTCGTTTATATTACTAAGAGGCCAGAAATGTAGCTTATATTTTAGTTTGGGGGATGGAAATGGGATTAATATCCCTTAGCTTTTGAATGTAAAAAAGATTAATTTTGATGACTGATGAATATTTGGCACTTCTCTTCATAGTCATCTAGATACGCTTAGGTTCCGAAGTGTTGGTAAAAGCCCGTCTCGCTAACAAGTTAGGGTAGGTGTTCCGACTAACCTTGTTGACTGGACTAGGAGCCCCCAATCCTGCATCGAACGTATGAGTAGCATTTTCGCAAGAAGCTGGTAGTTAATTATAATCTTGAAAAGTTAGGGTGTAAATGGGCTTATCCCAGGAATGCTACTTATATGTTATCCCGGAGGCTTAATAGGTGTGGCAGGTTTTTACCAACAAATTTTTAAATTCATTTTATCAAGAATATATAACCTACTTAATATTTTATATACTGCATTATCATACCATTCTAATATTTTTAGCAATACCATTCATATTTTACCTTAGAACACGATGAATATGCTGCGACAATAACTTAATAAAATATTCCTGAAAATTTTCTTTAATAACATAATAAAAAACATTCTCAGTAATGAAATCTCTATTTTATGAACTAGGTAATAATAAAATAAAACAGAGTCCAAAATTTAGCTAGTATTCATTAAAGAACTTCGGTTTCTGCGGTACATTTCGAGGGGTCCTAACTCTAGACTAGACGATCACGTGGCCAAATTTTCTGGGGATAATTTTCAGTAAGGAGGGGTTGAGCTTTAGTTTAGGTAATATTAAGGGGGGAAGGTACAATGGTTGTCATGAAAAAGTGACAGTAACAGAGCGTAAACAAGAATTTTCCAAATTTTGGGAATTGGGGTTTGAAGGTAAGTGTTTGTACATATCTTGTAACGTTAAAACTACTGATATAAAAAGAAAAAGAAACAAGAATTCCAATAAAAGAAAATGCACACGTGTGCACATTTATTAAAAAACCAAATCGCGTATGCTAAAATGTTTATTGACACCTTAAGAATTTCTTCAGCAAGGGTTCACAGATATTTAATACAATGTTCGAGTGCTGAGAAAATAGAAGACAAAAGAGGAATATCGCCACGAAATAATCATAAGTTGTCTGAAGAAGTAAAACAAAGTGTTATTGAGCAGATCGATAAATTCCCAAAATATACATCACATTACTGTAGAGCTCAGACAGACCGGATGTTTTTACCACCGGATATTACGTTACTGAAGATGCACGAGTTATATTTATCGGAAACTTCCTGTGACACTCCTACAAAAAAAGTTTCATTGGCATCATATAAAAAAAATATTTACAATAATTTCAATTTACAAAGAAAACGGCCACAAAAAGATACATGTAATAAGTGTGATTTGTTGGCAATAAAAATAAGAGATGCTACTTCAGAAGAAACTAAACTGAATTTAGAAAGGGAAAGAGATCAACACCACAAAGAAGCAGAAGATGTACGGGCCATGAAAAAACAAGACTTGAACTTAGCTAAGATTTTTGATCACCTGGAAACCCTTCATTTGACATGGAAAAGACTTTGCCACTACCTAGGATTCCCACCAATATTGTTTTTTACAAACGTTAACTTTGGCTTTATAACTGTGGTGTTCATTCTGGAAAAACAGGTAAAGGCTTTTGCTACGTGTGGGTAGAAGGTACAGCAGGCAGGGGAGCACAGGAAGTGGGTTCCTCTTTACGCAAACATATAACCTTAAATCTAGATTCAAAAGTCAAAGAGCTCATTCTTTGGTCAGATTCGTGTGGTGGACAAAACCGTAACATCAAAGTGACTTTATTACTCTTTGCAGTGATGGAAGAAAATGAAAACTTGGAGAAAATCACACTACGGTTTATGGTTCCTGGCCACAGCTTCTTAGAAAACGATAGTGAGTTTAGTGATATCGAATCATGCTTGAAAACTCAGACGCGACTTTATACTCCTCAAGATTACATCAATGTGATGACCAGTTGTCGCAAAAAAAACAAGTTGACTGTTTTTAACATGGAAAAAGACGACTTTGTGGGAGTATCTAAAATGATGAAGAAAATAGTAAACAGAAAAAAAGATTTAGAAGGAAATTCTGTAAGTTGGCTTCAAACTAAAGAAATATCTATCTTTAAGAATAAACCTGAGAGGATATTTCTTTCAACTACTCACGGTGGTCATCCCCAAGAAGTCAACCTTAACAAGAGACCCATAAGAGGTCAAAATTGTACCTCATTAAGTTTTTCCAGTCTTTACGAGCAACTTTGGCCTGAAGGAGAGCTGAGAGGAGAGAGAAGAGAGAGAAGGAGGCTATTGCACAACCTAAACTGGATGATATAAAATCCCTGCTGCACCTGATTCCTTCTGATGCCAGATGCTGGTATGAAAAATTAACTGGATCTCGAGACTTTGACGAACGACGAAGACGTTGATGGTTTTAATGGACCTTTAGATTTTGATATAGAAAAAGAACTAGCTTTAGCTTTTTAGCTTTTTGTAGCTTTGCTTAGTTTGGGGCTAGGTTGATCTGTGTAAGATGTCCCCTAATATTTATTTATTTATTTATTCTTACCTCGCTCATTTAATTACCATTTAATTTAATAAACAGATTTTTTTTTTCATGTTTAAAGGCATGAAAAGTATCAAGCGGTTTTGTTATATTATAATATCTTATGTGTGTAATCCTGGCTAGTACTAATGAATTATTATTAGTTACAACGCCAATTCTGCCATTTATGCTGATTTTTTTGTCATTTATAAAAAAAAGTTGATTGCAGTACAAAACTAAATTGTTAGACGGATTAGTCCTAGTCATTGTGGAGGAAAACATTGTTGTTGATTTATTTACAATATAACTATTTACTCAAATATATGGAATTTTATTTTATTCCATTATTCACTTCACCTCTAACAATTTGCATTAAAGAATCAAGCGACAAAATATGTCTCATAGTACGCTACGAAGAAAAAAATTAACCTCATCGGTGTATTAGTGCAATAAAGAATCAAGCGGAAAAACGTTAATAACTTCGAAACTTGAATAGGTATGGTGTTATTTTTTTAATTTATTTAAATTATGGACACTTTTATAGGTTTAATGTCAAAATTAACTTTTTTGCTTTACAATTTATAAATGAACTTACAATAACTGATTCAAATTTCAAATCTTTCGAGCTCATTTTCTCGATTTCAACTAACTGTCGCTTGATCGCTTATTTCATAACACTGTCCAATTGTAACAATGCGAGTACGACTGATTAAAAATTGTCTCAAAATTGTCTCAAGATCTTCATCATCTTCCTCGCGTTGTCCCGGCATTTTGCCACGGCTCATGGGAGCCTTGGGGTCCGCTTGACAACTAACCCAAGAATTGGCGTAGGCACTAGTTTTTACGAAAGCGACTGCCATCTGATCTTCCAACCCACAGGGTAAAATAGGCCATAAATATTGGGATTAGTTCGGTTTCCTCACGATGTTTTCCTTCACCGAAAAGCGACTGGTAAATATATCAAATGATATTTCGTACATAAGTTCCGAAAAACTCATTGGTACGAGTCGGGGTTTGAACCCGCGACCTCCAGATTGAAAGTCGCACGCTCTTACCGCTAGGCTACCAGCACTCTTAAAATAAAAAATAAAAATTGTCTCAAGATCTGTTATCTCTAAATGCAAAACGTGCTAAGTGTTATTTTTACCTCCAAAGCATTTTTTATTCTTATGATAAGACTATAGAGCCGATAATATAATGAAATTTTATGGTATCCCGAAGCCGTTTTTCTACAGAGTGCATTCTTTTTGAGTGTCGATGGTTGTTAAATGCAAAAAAAGTTATGTTAGCCATTATTTAGTTAGTGTATTTTGTAGTCTATTGTTTAAAGAAATAGAGTCGTTAATCTATACTTACATTTCAAGGCGGTTATAATCTGCTTTTACTACGAGGTAGTTATCCTAATTTGTGGTTTACCACTCAATGGTATTGTATTCTTGAGACTCTTTGAGTAAACTAGCTCAGATCATAAGATTTACACTATACTGGGGAGATAGTTTCAGACAAAAAACCCCTTTTTTGAGCGGCGGTTGTGGATATTTCGGGATTTCCAGGGAGCAATATGCCTTCGGGTTGTGAGTTGGTAAAGTAGGTAGTAGGTAGGTACCAAAGATCGTTATTGTTATGTGTCAGTTATAATGTAGTGAATTTTATGATCATTGATTCTCTGGAATACAATGTTGCGGTGTAATTGCGTTATATGCTGACTGCGTATATATTATTCTGTATAGTATACGATTGATGCCTTGATAAGGTAGAATAATCGAACGAGCGAGCGAAGCGAAGTAAAGTTCTTACATTCGACTTTGAACACACGGCTGGCTAGGGGCACGTCCCGGCATTTCGATGTTTTTAAGCTGAACTATCAGAGGATAGTTTGATACTCGATACCTTAAGGAAAAATGTTCTAATTTAAATGAAATTGGGTGAACGTATAGTTGAGGGCATTATATTTTAGTCATTAAAGTTTGAGCTGGCTGGAACAAGAGGTTATTGAGCTAGAAAAGCTGAAAGTGCTAAAAATCTATTTGTGAGGGGTCTTGCTATTCTGGTCATTTTAATTGCAAGAAAGTATGGTCGAGTTTGGTATCAAATAAAAGTGCTCGGTTTACACATTTATTATTTTAGGTTGTATTGTAGGAACAATTGCTTCATAAGTCAGAAACGCGCATGTGACACCTTAATATATAAACATCCATAGACTACGAAAACCGCTTAGCGTTACCTGTTAGTCTCCATAGGCTACGGTGGCTAAAAACGAGAAAAAACTGTTTAAAAATTGAATTTAGCAAGGAGCAAGTACCAGGGCCTCATGAGTTACGAGAAGGTGTCGTTGACCAGCCCGCCGTGCGGCGCGGGGCGCGGCGGCCGGGGCGCGTACCAGTATGAAGGTATCGCGGCTATATACTCGCGTATCTTAGCTGGATACTTTTGGTTTGGTTTGTTTGTCTGATTCTACTAGTTTTTAATAGTAGATTGCACAACAAGGGCATAAAGTGACCCATTTTTACCCGAGGCAATTTTTTGGTCTGAGCGAAGCGAAGACCAAAATAGTAGACGAGGGTAAAAATGGACATTTATGCCCTTGTTGTACACTCTGCTTTTCACTTCGATTGCGAGGAAAATATACAAAAAAACAAATATTTTAGGTTATTTTAACGTATTTATTCAAGACTAAAGAAAATTGTTCTTGGGCCGGTCGGAGGCGCGGGGCACGCCGATCGGGAGAGCGCCGGTCGGGGGCGCGCCGGCAGGGCTGGCAGTTTGTATGGCAGAATTTGGACTTTATTGCTAAGTCAATAAGGGTCGTAATAGATGATTTTACTTTATGCTCTAGAGCATAAAATGCGATTTTATGTCGTCTACGCACGACATAAAGGTGCACTTTTTGAGCATGAGAAGTGAAAAGTATTATTTTTGTTGACTTGTAGAAAAAGTATTGTATACAATAGTGATGTAGTCAAGCTTTTCAGTCTCGTCCTACTTGGGCAACTCAGCAAGATTCGTTGCCTGAATACGGTGCTCGACTTAAGAGCTCTCTATTGTATCGCGATTGTATGAAATACTATTTTTTTATATGTTTTTTTTTTAATGATGAAAATTTTGGAATCCATGATGGCGGCCATGCACTATGTCATAAAAGTCGTCATGGATGTCGTTTTATAGGTTTTAGGGGGCGCAGATTTCGAAAATGACGACCATTTTGGTATCCATGATGGCGGCCACGCATAATGTCATAAAAGTCGTCATGGACGTCGTTTTATAGGTTTTAGGGGACGCAGATTTCGAAATTGATGACTATTTTGGATTACAAGATGGCGGCCATGCAGTATGTCATCAAAGTCGTCATGGATGTCGTTTTATAGTTTATAGAGGGCGCAGATTTTGAAAATGACGACCATTTTGGAATCCAAAATATCGGCCATGCAGTATGTCATAAAAGTCGTCATGGATGTAGTTTTATAGGTTTTAGGGGCGCAGATTTCGAAAATGACGACCATTTTGGTATCCAAGATGGCAGCCATGCACTATGTCATAAAAGTCATCATGGATGTCGGCTTATAGGTTTTAAGGGACCCCGATTTCGAAAATGATGACCATTTTGGGATCCAAAATGGCGGCCATGCAATATGTCATAAAAGTCGTCATGTTTGTCGTTTTATAAATAATAAATAAATAAATAAAAATAAAAATTATTTATTTTCAGATTCCTGAGATCCATAGATTGCTAGTTACAAGACACTTATAAAACTACATTAGTAAACTTAAAACATAATAAACATACTTATTTTCTAGGTCGTAAGACATGAAGGTCGGTATATCGCCGGAGAATATCCGAGTCCCACCTTTCTGCTATCATTCTCAGGATGCTATTTGAGCTCCCCCTCATCCGCATCACCACAGATGCCGTCTTCTTCCTTACTATGGCATAAATATCCTCTACGCTAGCATCGGCAAACATCCCAGAGGCGCTGCAGAATCGAGGAAGCCCAAACAGCATTCTGAAAATGTTATTATATTGGATACGCAGGGTATTATAGGTCTTCAGCTTGAAACTGGCTCACAGGCCACACGTATAAAAACTTTGACAGTAAGCTCTAAATAAAGTGAGCTTCACTTGGGCACTGCAGCGTGCGAACCTGTGATAAATATGCCTTCAGGCCAGGAGATGGATCTGAGCTGATGAGACCAAGGAAACACGTCCGTTCGGTATAGGATTTATTTTAAGAGAGAGAAATAAACCTACCCACATTCAGTCGGCGCCTGATTACTTAATCTACCCACATATGTCACACCCCCCCACTAAATCTATAGTTACAGTTATGTGTACTAGCTTAATAAGAATTAAATCATTAAATACTAATCGAAGTCGAACCCGTATCTTTTAACGGGTTTCCTACTGCGGATCGGTTTGGGACCCTCCACGGGAACCGGCAATGTAGGGGGCGCGGCCGGTGCAACTGGCAACGGTGGAGCATTCCCGGCCCTTAACTCAGAATTGCTTGTTACCGGTTCTGGCACCCCTCCCGTCGTCGTACCTGTGGGAAATTCGTTTGGTGGTTCTACCGCAATTGGAGAGTTTGGTACTGACACATCAATCGTGCTAGCCCACTTAGTTTTAAGCTGATCGATATGTCGTTTGATGGGTGGACCATTTTCCCTACCAACAATATAGTTGCGAGATCCTACTTTTTGTTCAATTTTCCCTCCTATCCATTTTTCCCCTCCTGTATAATTACGTGCCCACACCTTCTCTCCGATATCCAACTGTCTAGACGTACCTCCCGCATACTCGACTTGTTTACGTTGACTCTGAATAACCTTATCTTCTACTTGCCTCTTACATTTCAATAGATCAAGACGAGACCTTAATGTCCTACGCTGTAAAAGAACCGCTGGCGACGTACCGGTTGTACTGTGGTCTACATTTCGGTAAGACAATAAATATGACTGTAACGCTGCGTCTACATCAACGCCGTCGCGCAAAGCTTTCCGAACTACTCGTTTGCACAGTTTAACTGCCCCCTCTGCGGCTCCATTCGACGAAGGATGGTATACTGGTGCAAATGTCATTTTAACACCGTTAAAAGTCATAAAACGCTCATACTCCTTACTAGAAAACGGGGGCCCGTTATCTGATACAATCTCTTTTGGTAGCCCAAAACGCGCAAATGTTTCCCGTAACACGCGAATAACTTCAGCGGCAGTAGTTTTATACATTTTAAAAACTTCAATCCATTTCGAGGTCGAATCAATTAACACCAAAAATGAGGCACCTTGAATAGGACCCATGAAATCGAGATGTAGCCGTGACCAAACCTCTGACTCGTATGGCCAGGGTTGTGGCACCGCCCTAGCCGGAGACGTACTCTCTGCTGTACACGCGGTACACGCTTTACAGACGCTTTCAATTGCCGCATCGATGCCCGGCCACCACACAATGCTCCGCGCGATACTCTTCATCTTAACTATCCCCATGTGTCCGCTGTGCACCTCTTTCAACAACGAATCCTGCAATTTTTTTGGAATAACTAATCTATAACCCCATACTATACACCCTGCATCGATGTATAATTCGTTTCGTCGTGAAAAATAAGGTTTAATCTGTTCATCGTTACAAACTATTGGCCAGCCGGATTGTATAAACAACATTACTTTCCTAAGAACGTCGTCCTTACTAATTTCTTGACACAAAGTCTTCCTTGTAATTGGCATGAAATTTTGAACAAAGTTCAAATAAGTGATTTCGCGTGTATTACCTTTATCGTTTTCCTGATCGGAACGTAATCCTACTGGCAAACGAGATAGTGCGTCGGCCGCGTTTTTCTCGCTGCGCACGTATTCGATGTCATAATCGTAACCCGCGAGGATGACCGCCCAACGCTGCATCCTACTCGCTGCCATTACCGGTATGCCTGACTTATCGCCAAAAATGGAGACTAAAGGTTTATGATCAGTTCTTAATGTGAACCTTCTACCATAGAGATATTGATGGAATTTTTTAATACCATATATTATTGACAAAGCTTCGCGTTCAATCTGGGAATACGCCTTTTCCGCCGAATTCAATACCCGTGATGCATACGCAATTGGCCGCTCGCCCTCTGGCGTCAAATGGGAGATCACCGCGCCTACCCCTACGCTGCTAGCATCTGTGGTAAGAACTAGGCCCAAATGTGGCGAGTAATGAGCTAAGATGGCACTTGAAATTAACATTTGTTTGATTTTGTTGAACGCTGACCTACAATTTTCGTCCCATGCAAAATTAACATTTTTTTGTAAAAGCCTGTATAGTGGTGCTAAAATAGTACTCACGTTAGGTACAAATTTGGCATAATACATAATGAGACCCAAAAACGAGCGAAGCTCCGACACATTACTTGGTTCCCCTACTTCTTTAATGGCCGTTATTTTCTCAGGACACGTGTGCACACCTTTTTTGCTAATGACAAAACCTAAATACGTCACCGACGGCGCAAAAAAAGTGCATTTTTCTTTTTTTACCTTTAACCCATATTTCCGTAACCTCTCAAATACCTCTGTGAGGGTTTCTAAATGAGCCCGATCGTCGGAACCAGTTATAATAATGTCATCCAAGAAAACGCCTACCGTCGGCAAGTCCGCAAACAACTGCTCTAGCTTCCTTTGAAATATACCGGGGCTAGAAGATAAGCCATAAATTAAACGATTATACATAAACAAGCCTTTGTGGGTATTAATTACGGTGTATTGTTTTGAGTCGTCTAATTCGAATTGCGCGTACGCTTGCGATAAGTCAATTTTCGAAAATTTATCCCCCTTATGCAATTTTGTCAACAAATCATCTACTCGAGGTACAGGAAAATGATCCACTTGTAAACATTTATTTAGTGTCAATTTGAAATCCCCACACAAACGAATAGTCCCATCTTTTTTCATTACCGGTACGACTGGAGTGGCCCAGTCGGAGGTGGGCACGGGCGTGATGATGCCGTCGCGCACCAGCTGATCGAGCGCGCGCTCCACCGGCTCGCGCAGCGCGTACGGCAGCGGGCGCGCGCGCAGGAACAGGGCTTGCAATTCGAATATTCGAATTTGTCGAATATTCGGCCTGTTTTGATATTCGAATATTCGGCCGCTCAGGTTTCGAATATTCGAATATTTTTTATTACTATAAAAAATCTATTTAATCCGCTGCAGTTACAGTTTCTGTGTGTTTTCCGGGTATTTACAGTGAATGAGTAATGGGTAGGTACCCAAATACGAAGGAAATAATATTTTTTACTGTATTCCTCTCGATAGACTTCGTGAATATAGTGAAACCTAACTCAATTTGAAAGAAAACGAAATCAAAAAGTATGTTATTTTTACGGTGCATAAGTTTTAAGTTAAAGGGTCATTCTGTTTATTAAGACTAAACCTTGCCCGCACTTATCGCAATTCTCAAATTTGATCATACCAAACCTGCCCAACTAGGTAATCTAACTATGCACCTTTAGCTGACGAATAATCCAGTAGTCAACTAACTTTTTCCCTTAAATATTCCAATATTATATAATTAAGCCGACCATTAATTAAGGCCTCTGAGTGACTACAAGTTAATTTAAATCAGAAAATAATTACCTACTAAAAAATAGTACATTTCGATGCTAGTGCGGAAGGTATGTCATTACTTCACGAGTACCGAGATATCTTGCCACGAGCCGCAGGCGAGTGGGAAGACTCGGGACGAGTGAAGAATGACATTTCCGCACGTGTATCGAACGACGTTTTTTAATACAGTTGCGAAAAAATAAGTAAAACATTGTTAATCGTACACTAAACAAAAGTGGTAACAGTGACAGCTCGCTTAGACGTCGTCTTTAAGTATATTATATCTATGGGCGTTTGGCAGCTATTCCGTTCCATTCAGACACCTTATTAAGAACGGAATTTTCAATATTCAATATTAAAAAATAAACGTGTTATAATGATGAAGAGGTAAGTATTAAAATATGAAATATGTATATTTTTCATATTCTTACATTAACAGTAGGTTTTTATGCTGATTACGACGTTTAAAGGAAACTAATATTAACACTCATCAATAAGTAGTCGTGAATTGGAACAAGTATAAATTTAAAAAAATTGGAAAAGTAAAAAGCACTAGTTCGACATAACCAACTTTCCGCACGCTAAACAGCTACGTAAAGTAGCACTTTGTGAGCAACTGTATTAAAAAATATCTTACATACCTAGGTTTGGTTTAGATGATTAAAGTTATATTATTTCACTCAACGGCGCATTTATAATAAAAGTTTTATCTAGAAATATTGAATACGTCTTATTTTGGCGTTTTACTTGTTTTTATAAATGTGGGCATCTCATAGTAGGATGATAAAATCTAGTCAATTAAGTGGATTTCTGCAAAATATCATTAGTTTTAGCAATATGTGAAATAAGCTTTTGAATAAAACGATAATAAACCGATTTCTCGTTCTTTTTCTTATTTTTTATAATTACCGGCGCCGCCGTCTTAGACGGACGTGTGTGTTTAGCTACGGATCGCTTGGAATTTACTAGAATCAATTCATACTAAAACATACTGTGTGCGCGTGTGTTAAAGTGCATTATTGCCTGGCATTATTCGTGATTGTGTAAATAATGGCGAATGTTAATTTATTCCGCTCACCGAATAAGCAATTTGGTTCGAATCCCGAACTTCAATCAGAAAAACAGGACCCTGTTCCTTCTCATAGTGGTCAGCAGCGAAAAAGGAAACATTTGGATGGTTGCGATATGGACTTATCAAACCTAGAATCAGAAATCAAGAACATGTTTGCCGACATCAAATCGGAATTAAAATCACTGCGCTCGGAAAACAGCACGATTAATAACTCAATTTCTGAATTAAAGACACAGCAACAAGAAATTTTGTCCGAGTTTAATCATATGAAGACCTCCTTTGAATTTGCTGATGAGAAACAACGCGAGCACGAGAGACAAATGGCAGAACTAACCTCAAAAGTGTCCGACTTAGAAAATAAGCATTCCGACTATGAGGCACTGAACAACAAATACGACCACTTACTTCTGGACCTGGATAGACAACAACAATATGCTCGTATTCAAAATCTCGAAATTACCGGCATGCCAGAATCAAAAAACGAAAACCTGCCGAATCTTATCATATCGATTGCCAAACACGCTGGAGTAGAAATAATCCAAAGCGACATCGAACACGTCACCAGAGTACGTGCGATGACACCTCGAGAGGGCCGGCCCAGGGCCATCGTAGTCAAATTGAGGAATCGTACACACAAAAATAACATCCTTGCAGGCTTGCGAAGGACCCGCGGCATCTCCACGTCAGACATCGACCTCCAGGGAGAATCTCGTAGACTTTATGTGAACGAGCATCTTACACCATCACGGAAACAAGTACTCAAAGAGTGCAAGACTGCGGCAAAGAATCGAGGATACGAGTACGTTTGGGTTCGAGAATGCAACATTTACGCCAGGAAGTCAGACGGAGCTCCGGTCCTAGCAGTCGAATCACTCAAAGATTTAAAGAAGTTGTTATGAAATATGACTGATTTACTTATAGTTTTAACATTACTTTTGCTGTGCCACTTACACCCTTCATATATTGTACACTTATTTCACCAAACTACTTACCTACAATATTTTCTAAGAATCACCTCAGATAACACTTACACTCACACACACTATTTTCACATCTCCAATTCCACTATTGTATCCACATACTCGCCACTTAATCGTCTGTTTATCATAATATTATACTCCAAATTGCATTTCTACGGAAAGTGTAATATTTCAAATATGCAAAATATAATAACACTTTTATTAATCGTGATTTTACGCCATTCGTTAACATGTATACAACATTTTTTAATTCCTCTAGTTCTCACAGTATACATAAACAGAGTGGTCCGCGCGGTTTCTATCATTGAACTAAACCTTATTTCGTTGCAAAACCTATTTTCCTGTTTAATTATCTATCATGCATCGAAACAATCACAGATCTGCATTTGCAACAATTGGGCATACAATACCACGAATGTGCTTACCTGTGTTACTGTTACATGTGTCTTATTGAAATCTCAACGTATAGAAAAAGTTGTTTACGTCTCTGAGCCAACTGCATTGATGTGTTTCGTGCCTACAGCGTTGTATAGTTGTAATAAGTTGTTATTTTCATGGGTTTTTGTGTATGCATTGTACATAATCGTCCTTGTACTACAATATTGCTCGCATATACTGTCGTGTATCTAAACATATATTACCAAAATGTGCGCGGTTTGCGCACAAAAACGACAGATTTTTACAGAAATATATTATTACGTAACTACGATATTTTAATAATAACCGAAACATGGCTTCATGCAGGTATACTTGATAGCGAACTATGTAACTCTAAGTACGACATTTTTAGACTGGATAGAGATTTAGGTCTGATGAATGTAACTATGGGTGGAGGAGTCATGGTATGCGCTCGTCGCGAACTAGGAGTTACGTTACGAGTGGAGAGGGCAACTCCACCTACAGAACTACTATGGGTAACGGTACCTTCCAATGCATTTGGTTCAAAAAATAATATTCATATAGCAGCAGTATATTTACCACCCAACTATCGCACACTACCCAAAGATGTTAAGAACGTACTTGAAGCAGTAGCCCAAGTGCACCGCCAAAATACTGAGGATTATTATATGATCGTTGGCGACTTCAATCTGCCCTGCATACAATGGACTAGTGATGGACCAACTTATTTAAAAAAAGGTTCTGCTGAAATTCAGAGAGCCGGTACTGAACTTATAGAGGAATTCTCATATCTTGGCTTAGAACAACGGAATAAAATTACGAATATAAGCGGGAACACACTTGACCTTGTATTTAGCAATTTTTCATTAAGCATTAATAGCATACTTAATCCAATCTTAAAAGAGGACAAAGCTCATCCTTGCTTTTCTATCGTGCCTTACGACTTACAGATCTTACCTTTAAGAGAAAAATATACCACAAAAATATTATATTATAAAGGTGACTTTGAAAAAATAAACAATTATATTCGCGAAGTAGACTGGTACCAACTGCTTGCTCCTTTCAATTCATTAAACTCAGCTGTAGAATGCTTCTACAAAAAAATACGTGAATGTATTAATCTATTTATTCCCAAAGTACAGTCTAATCTCAACTCTAAGCAGTACCCATCCTGGTATAGTAAAAATTTGATAAGTTTAATACGACGCAAATGGAAGGCCCATAGAAAATGGAAACGTTATCATAATGACCTTGATTACCTAGAATTCTCCTATTTGAGACGAAAAATCAATAAATTGGAAGTTAAGGATTATAATGATTTCATATTATTGGCTCAAAAACAAATTAAAGTTAACCCAAAAAAAATATGGAGCTACATAAAATCAATGCGTGGTTGCTCCTCATATCCTAAAACCATGACGTATAAAAACGAATCTCTTTGTGATGGGACTAATATCTGTAATGGCTTTATCGATTTTTTCAAAACTATGTACGTGGAACCGAGTGATAACTATGACTTAAGAAGTCTAAATGTCCCCACTATGGGTGATGAGCACACAATCGGCAGGGTTACCGTTTCCACTAGCACTGTGGCCGCGTTACTGAGTAAGGTTGACACTACTAAATCTGCAGGTCCTGATAATATTGCGCCATACTTTATACGTAACACGAGTAAAGCTCTTAGTATTCCATTATCGATATTAATAAATCGCTCTTTATCAGAGGGCATATTTCCCGATAAATGGAAGGAGGCCAATGTTGTCCCAATACATAAAAAATCATCAAAAACAAATATTGAAAACTACCGTCCCATTTCAATATTAAACATATTTAGTAAAATTTTCGAGAAAATAGTTTACGATCACATTTATCCTACAATAATGCAAGGCATCAGTTCTAACCAACATGGTTTTCTTAGGCGACGATCTACAATTACTAATCTTACCGAATTTACTAATTATGTCCTAAGTAACATGGAGAGAGGTGGACAGGTTGACGTGGTGTACACTGATTTCGAGAAAGCCTTCGACCGAGTAGACCACGTCATCCTGTTGGCCAAGTTAGAAAAATTAGGCATACATGGCTGCCTACTAAGATGGATAAAATCGTACCTCTCTAACAGGTCACAGTTCGTCACTATTGGTGGTTACAGATCAAATCATATTTATGTCCCATCTGGCGTCCCTCAGGGATCACATTTAGGACCCTTATTTTATAATGCATATATATTTGATATTTACACTTGTATAGACTCACCTGTTCAACATCTGTTATATGCAGATGATAAAAAGATATTTATTAAAATCAAAGATGCCTCTGACTGTAATATTTTACAAAAAACATTAGATTCTCTCTCACAATACTACAACAGAAACAAAATAACGGTTAATGCATCTAAATGTCAAGTAATCACTTTTTCTAGAAAGCCATCACCAATTCATGCTTGCTACACTATAAACAAAACCAGCTTAGAAAGAGTTCAATCAATAAGAGACCTAGGAGTCTTATTAGATAGTAAAATGTTGATGTCAGATCACATTGATAATATAATAAACAAAGCTTACAAGAACCTGGGTTTCGTGATGAGAGTCTGTAAGGCATTTAACGACCCTGACTGTATAAAAATGGTTTATTTTACCTATGTACGTAGTGTTCTGGAGTACGCATCCAATGTATGGTCTCCTAATTACATTACCTACAAATCAAGAATTGAAAGACTGCAACAGAGGTTCTTACGATACCTGAATTACCGTACTAAACAGCCATCCATAAGTTATAAGATTAGTTGCAAGCGGTATAATATAATGAGCCTAGAGGATAGGAGGGTATTGCTCGATATGGGTTTACTATTTGATATAGTCAAAGGTGATGTGGATTGTCCTAACCTTATAGCTGAGATCAAATACTTCACACCTAAGGTAAATACTAGGCACCAACGTCTTCTTAGTTTACCTAACTATCATACTAATTATGGCAGGAATTCAGTATTATATAGAATTTCAAAAACGTACAACAATCAGTTCAGCGATGTCGATCCATTTGTGCACAATAATAAAAAAACATTTAAAAATGCGATTGCGAAAAAAATTCATAACAATCAAGTGGAGGAATGAATAACAAACACACGCATACGTACACACACACACACACACACACACACACACACACACACGCACACACACACAAAATTTGTAATACCTACTATACCTAGTACCTAAGCAAATCCGTAATATTTTCTTTTGTATCTGTTAGGGAGACCTGTTATTGGCTTTATGATTGTATCCTAGTTATAAGTTTATATTGTTTGTTAACGCTGTTGGTCTTCTAATAAAATAAAATAAAATAAAATAAATAAAATTCGAATAATTATTCGAATATTCGAATATGTCGTCAGAAAAAGTCGAATATTCGAATACCTGAAAGTTTCGAATATTTGCAAGCCCTAGCAGGAACACCGGACGCGCCCCCTCGCGCAGCGCGAACCCGACCTTGCCGCCCGTGAACCGCCCCAAACCGTCTTCAAAAACTTCTTTAAACCTGGAACTGAACACATTTTCATCAAATTTTTGACCAATATTTTCCCTGTCCAATTTGTTACATGGCACTGAAATGGGCAAAGTTACCCCGAGTTCATGAATCCATTGTCGACCTAACAAACTCGTCATGCCCCTTTTAATTACATACAGATCTAATTCTTTGTTTATTTGACCATAATGTACATTCACGCATAATTTACCTACGGGTATTACCCTTTCCCCGGTATAATATCGCATTGAGACATCACTCGGCTGTAATTTAAAATTCCCTAAAGTTCTTATGTAACAATCATAACTAATGCAAGAAATACAGCTACCTGTATCAATTTCCATATCTATGTTTCTTTTGTTAACCTTCATTGATAATACATATGGCGGATACGCACTAAAGTCCTTTAAAGCAATAGAATAGTTATA
This sequence comes from Cydia splendana, assembly GCF_910591565.1. NCBI lineage: Eukaryota > Metazoa > Arthropoda > Insecta > Lepidoptera > Tortricidae > Cydia > Cydia splendana. The sequence continues at coordinate 103,842 of NW_026946905.1, forward strand.
GGTAACTACCTCGTCACTTCCCTCGCTGTCGTCATACGCCACCTGCCCGTCCGCGCCTCCGTCATACAACGCGAACAGCTGTTCCTCGCGTAGTCTCGGACACATCCTCTTCAGATGTCCATCTCGGTTGCACACCCGACACACGTACGCCTTAAATTTGCACGTGTTGGAGTCATGACTGCCGCCGCACGTCTTGCAGCCAGCAGCGCTGCCGTGCGCGCCGCGCCCACGGCCGGCGCCCGTGGCGCCCGGCCCGCGTCGTCCGCCGCGGCCGCTCGCGCCGCGCCCGGTGCCTGCCCCGCCTCGCATAGCCCCCGTGACCTTCCGTCCCCCGGCGGCTTCACCGTTACCGTAGCTCCCTCGCCCCCAGCTCGAGGCCACCTGGTAGACACCCGTACTTCCTCCATGGTTGTCTACTCGCTTTTCCATAACCGCCGATTCCGTCTCGGCCGAATCTATCGTTACGGCTAATTTGAATGCTTTCTCGAACGTGATTTCCTCCTCCGCGAATAGTCGCTGTCGTATAACATCCTTCGATAAACCGCAAACAAATTGGTCCCTTAAATTGTCTTGCAATGAATCCGCGCCAAAGTTGCAAGTCATTGACATTTTCTTCAACGCCGCGACATACTCCGCTATGCTCTCATCACTTGCTTGGCGTCGTTGTCGGAATTTGAACCTTTCTGCTAATACACTCGGTTTAGGTTGCAAGTGCGATTTCATGATGGCCTTCAACTGATCAAAAGTCTTTGTTGCCGGGCGGGCCGGCGTACACAAATTAACCATAAGTTCATACGCGTCCCTGCCTACCACCGTAATTAAGGTAGCCACTTTAACCGATTCACTCACTGTATTCGCTATAAAATATTGTTCCAAACGCTCCACGTATAAGTCCCAACAATCTTTGTCCATATCGAAAGGGGCTATCTTTCCGACTGCCATTATTACTGTTTTTATTCACTGCAATGTACTAAACCACAACACTAAAATATTCCACACGTAGATCACAGTCCCGTCGCCACTGATAAATATGCCTTCAGGCCAGGAGATGGATCTGAGCTGATGAGACCAAGGAAACACGTCCGTTCGGTATAGGATTTATTTTAAGAGAGAGAAATAAACCTACCCAAATTCAGTCGGCGCCTGATTACTTAATCTACCCACATATGTCACACTGTGCGCCAGCATCCCGCCTCGGACCGACAACGCCCTGCGCTCCCGTTCGATATCGAGATCGTCTTTCAGGTCCTCGGTCACAATATACCCAAGGTATTTGAAATGTGTGACACGATTCAAAGGGACTCCGTTCAACATTATTTTGGGCGTGTAGGCTGGACACTTTATTTTACCCCTGAAAATCATGAACTCGCTTTTGGCAGCGTTGTATTTCAAACCGTGCTGCTGCGCGTACATCTCGCATGTATCGATTAGCTTTTTTAGCCCTGATACTGATGGGCTCAACAGCACCATGCATGTCGTCGGCATAACTAATATTATTTACACAAACGTCATCAATTCTACAACCGGCATGAGTACTGCTGAGCCCCTCAATCAGTTCATTTATGTACATACTAAACAGTCTAGGCGAGGTTAGCCCCCCTTGCCTCACCCCGCACTTTAGCACATACGGATCCGAATATTCTTTAGCCCATTTTACCATGTTTATCTGCTTGCTATACCAGTGTGACATGATTCCCGTCACAGCCGGATTTATGCCTGTCTCCTTCAATTTTGACCACAGTATATCATACGACACGGTATCGAAAGCCTTAGAAATATCCAAGAAACAGGCATAAACAGGCGTATTTCTCTTAACATAATAGCTTACTGTATGTTTTAAGGCTAATATTGCACTTTCCGTAGATAGTCCTTCACGGAAACCAAATTGGGCATCATTTAATTTAACATGTTGGTTTAAACAAGTGTCAAGAAACCTATCTAGTACCTTAGCGGTGACTGTTGCCAAAGATATCGGCCTATAGTTACTTTTATCCGCGAGATCTCCTGTAGAATTTTTAACAAGGGGTACGACGACAGTTTTCATCAAATCAGGAGGTAAATATGTGTGTCTCAAGCATAGCGTGAACAGCATAGATAATAACCGCTCAATGTGCGAACCCGCGTGTTGAAGGTGTTCAATGCTGAGCCCGTCGGGCCCAGGAGACTTACCTCTTTTCATATTAGCTGTAGCTAGTCTAACGTCTTTAGCGGAGACTACAATTGACGTAACGTTCACATTGGACTCAGCATTGAACCCCTCCCGCACGGGTTGATAAGGGGGCTCCACCTTAAAATAATCCCTGAACATGTTAGCAACATCTTTGGGTTCACTAATGCCATCTACACTAACCGACAAACTTGGTTTACAATTTAATTTTTTGGTGCTTTTCCAGAATTTACTAAACTGTTTAGTCGCATGTTGTGTTGCTAATATGTCAAACTTAATCTGCTCTTGATTGTTTTGGCAGAACTTAAGCCTAGATTTAAAAATTTTACGACTAGGTTATAGGTTTTAGGGGGCGCAGATTTCGAAAATGACGACCATTTTGGAATCCAAAATGGCAGCCATGCAGTATGTCATAAAAGTCGTCATGGATGTCGTTTTATAGGTTTTAGGGGGCGCAGATTTCGAAAACGATGACTATTTTGGAATCCAAAATGGCAGCCATGCACTATGTTATAAAAGTCATCATGGATGTCGGCTTATAGGTTTTAGGGCACCCCGGTTTCGAAAATGATGACCATTTTGGAATCCAAAATGGCGGCCATGCAGTATGTCATAAAAGTCGTCATGGATGTCGTTTTATAGGTTTTAGGGGGCGCAGATTTCGAAAATGACGACCATTTTGGAATCCAAAATGGCAGCCATGCAGTATGTCATGAAAGTCGTCATGGATGTCGTTTTACAGGTTTTAGGGGGCGCAGATTTCGAAAATGATGACCATTTTGGAATCTAAGTTGGCGGCCACACATAATGTCATAAAATTCGTCATTGATGTCGTTTTATAGGTTTTAGGGGGCGCAGATTTCGAAAATGACGACCATTTTGGTATCCATGATGGCGGCCACGCATAATGTCATAAAAGTCGTCATGGACGTCGTTTTATAGGTTTTAGGGGACGCAGATTTCGAAATTGATGACTATTTTGGATTTCAAGATGGCGGCCATGCAGTATGTCATAAAATTCGTCATGCATACCGTTTTATAGGTCATCGTCATCGTTTTCGAAATCTGCACACCTGTTTCAAATAAGGTATAGATGCATCCTAGTAAGTCAACAACATCTATATCTACTATCGAAATGTACTTTTGTAGTAGTAGTATGAAATGTAATCTGACAGGAATCAATCAATCAATCAATCTGTAATGAGGAATCGACATTGATTCCAATTACTAGTAATTGTAATATTTGAAAAATTTATCTGATTCCTCAAATGGAATTGTACTTAGTAATTCGGTATTGTTAGATTACAAAGTAATCTGGGAATCGGTAATCAGATTGCAAAGTAATTTCAAGTAATCGTGGAATTAGGAATCAATTAAGAAATGCCCATCTCTAAGACTAAGTAGCGCTGCATTCAATTGATCTTTTTGGCGAACCGCGAGTTCTCAGTTCGGGGCGAACTACTAGTTAATTCTTTTTTAATGCAGAGCAATAGAACAGAACTAAGTTCGTAAATAAAAACTGACAAGATCTGCTTTCCTGCTAGTACAATATAATCGCGCTTTGAGCCAAAGCTGACTCGATTGTGGCAGCTAGAGGTGCTGAAATAAAGGCTAACAAAATAAGGCGTCACTAGCGCAGATTAGATAAGACTAATAGGTATATAACTGAAATTAACTAGTAGGTGTAGGTGCTAGACTACTTAGATTAGATATGTAAACTAAAGTTAGAAAAATAAGGCGTAAGTACAAGATTAGATGTAAGTAGGTATATAACTGAAATAAACTAAACTGTAGGTAAGTGACCTGCCTTCCTTACCTAAAACGATATGATCGCGGTAGAAGCCAAGGCCTGTAGGTGGTGGTGTAAATTAAAGCTAGCAAAATAATGCGTCGCTACAAGATTAGATGATAAAACTAGGTATTTAACTAAAATAAATTGCAATATTATAATAATTGTGCCTGTTAGAGTACTTGCTAACTCTAACATTTACTTGATAATTATCTTGATAGTAATTTGGAACACGATTTCTTGAGATAAACTTGATTTATTATAACTTGATAGGTGTGCACACTTATCGAATAGCGAACGTGAATATATTGTGAATGAATAGGTAGTTATTGACTAATTACGACACCTTTATATAAAACTAAATGCTGATGGGGCAAATGAACAATATGATGCATGTGCAATTTACTTGTACATATTCCGGGGGGCGGTTGAGATGAGAGAAAGATGCTGCGTGAAAACTTGATTATACATTAAAAATCTAATTAAAAGTAACTACTTTAAACGAAGGGGATGTCGCTTTATCTACGCGCGAAAGATTTGTCGTCTCGTTGTGATCTTCGTCGCTGTGTTGGCGAGTCTCGCTGACTACGGCGAAGCGCGGAGACGCCCGGGGCGGGGTCGCCGTGGCGGCGGGTGGCTCCTCGACGATGGCTCGGGACGGCGTTGACGGCACTCTCCATTGAACTCGTCGTATTATGATAATCAATGCCGTAGTTCCGATTAGTCCGAGGATCACGTATATCATAGCGTAGTGATGAATGTCGTGAAATGATATGTTCTCGGAGTTAACTTCGGTGTTCTTCAACTGCTTGATCTTTTCTCCGAGATTGTTAGCTTCTCTTTGTAGATCTTCAGATTCGTTTTTGCGCTGTAGGTGAGGTATGGTGATGTTGATGACGTGATTTATCGGTGCCATAACTGGGTTGTATAAATCTGGTTTCATTTTAATTTCGGACCAGTGAGGTTTATGCGGGAACACCGAGAAATTATCGGTCTTTATAATGCAGCCATGACCTACATTTATAAGCCCGGCATTCGTCAGCTGGTGCGCGGTTACTTGATCCGCGCACAGTGTTCGAACTTGACACTGCTCACAACAAAAGTAGATATAGGTATTTAGTGCATTGCTCTCTATCCAGTCATTTATGCATGTTGTTGTGACAATCTTACATCCCGATTTGTCTGATTCACAAAAACTGTTGTCGCCTTTCAGTTGATAGACTGGTTTCTTGATGTAGCAAAAATAAGAGTCTGATGATATTGTGCATGCTCTAATATCAGTTTCCGAGATAGGAATATACATATCTTTTTTCATGTTTATGGAGATATAATCTGATACAGGTATTATAGCGGTTGTCCTGTTTCCAGCTTTTTTGGGCATCGGAATGACCTTTAGAAGTTCATAAACATCTCTGCTGACGAGAGGCAGCCTTATCTCGAAAATAAGGACGTCTTCCATCATCCTTGTCTTTACTTTCAGCAAGTTGTATATCTTGCGGAGATCGGTGTGTAAGTTGTCGATTGGCAGGGAAACATCTCTTGGTAGGGTGCTTGCTATGGTGCTTAACTCATTAATAAGTTGTTCCGGAGTCAGCATGTGTAAGTTAAAACGTCCTTGATAAATATCGGTGATGGTATCTAATAACATGTCTTGCATTCCTTTTAGGTTGTGGAGCATATTACTTGCTATAGTGGCTCCTAAGTTGAAGTCGTTTATAATGTTGTTAGTTTCTACCTTTTGTTGCAACTTCTTGAAAGCTTCATCCAAATAGTTCATATGTTGATGTATCATTTTATGTTGCTGATTCATAGTGTCTTCGGTACGTTTTAATAGATTATATTCCGCTTCAACTATGGATGTTTGATTTTTCCAAAGGGAGGCCATATGTTTTGCGTTGTCTCGTATAAGTGTAATATCTCTTTTATATTGTTCGGCGAACCTTTCGTCCAATACGCCGAATAGACTATTTGCGACGTAACCGACACCGTCGACAAGGCCGCGTCGGGTTCGTAGTACTCGTAGTGAGGTTTGTCGCGTGCTCGAATGCTGACTGAGTAATATCTGATTATAGTACTCAAGTTCGGAGAATCCATGACGCATTTGTAACGATATTATGTCACAATGGACTTGTGTCTTGATAGTTTCGCAGGTATCTTTTAAGAATCGGGTGTATTTTTGTAATGCGTTCGTTGCGTCCCAATAAGGCTCCATGTTATGTTATAATAGACGACTAGCTTCCATTCATCTCGAATTAACATCATGTCTGCTAATTTATCGAAGTATAGCCCTTGTGTTTCACGAAATGGTATTATGTTGACATCGCACTGACCGGTTGAGAGGCATGATAAAAATAATAACAGTGCTGCGAACATTGATGACAGTGAAAGCCTGGCCTTGTTTGCCTTTGGTTTTTGAGGACTCCTTGTTGAGTTTTGATCATCGAGTTCTTGATGCATCTTAGGTAGTTCTTCTTCGGGGTGTTCCAATAAAATAGAGAGCTTGAGTACTGGACGCTTTAATGTGCCGTTTTTCGTTTTAAGGGTCACAACCCTTACATATCCGTCTTGTCCCGGATGTAGCTCTATAACTCTGCCCAGTGCCCATTTTCCCGGCGGCAGGTTATCATCATGAATGAGCACGACGTCATTAAGGCCGATGTTGGCTAGAGGCTTTTTCCATTTACTTCTAGAGTTCAATAGTGCTAGGTACTCAGAACGCCATCTTTTCCATAAGTCTTGAAATATTTTCTGAGTGAGTTGCCATCTTGTACGCAAGTCTCTTTCTGTCTCTATCAATGTTAGAGTTGGTCCGCTGCTTAGAAAGTGAGAAGGAGTCAAATAGTTGATGTCATCAGGATCTTCTGATATAGCGCACAGTGGTCTCGAGTTCATACAGCCTTCGATCTGTGCTAATAAACTGCTGAATTCTTCGTAAGTGAGTTTTTGATCTCCGATGACCCGTTTTAGATGGTATTTGAACGCTTTGACACAGCTTTCCCACAAGCCTCCGGCTGTTGGCCATGCCGGTGCATTGAAGTGCCAGGAGATTCCCATGTCGGATATCGCACCTAGACACTCTGGATTCACGATGTTCTGGATTTCGAGGTATTCTTCCTGGAGTGTCTTGCTTGCTTTAAGGAAGTTTCTTCCATTATCGCTGTACATGTGTAAGGGAGTACCTCTTCGAGCCGCCATTCTGCGCAACGCCGCTATGAAAGCTGATGCTGTCATGTCCGATACCAGTTCGAGATGGACGGCTTTAGTGGCCATGCAGACAAACACGCAAACGTATCCTTTAGTAGTCTTGATACCACGACCCTTGTTGGCCTTGAGGAATACGTGGCCTGTGAAGTCTACGCCAGTGTGTTCAAAAGGACGAGATGGATTGCTTCTTGATGCAGGTATGTCGCCCAGGATTTGATTCTTCATATTTGCTTTTTGTTTTTTGCAGGTCACGCAGTGCCGAATAAATTGCTTAGTGACGCTGTTGCCTCCGACGATCCAATATTTGTTTCTTATGAAATTTAGGGTTAGTCGCGTACCGCCATGAAGAGCTATTTTATGTGAGTTATCAATGACAAGGTTAGTCAAGCTATGCTTGTGTGGTAAAATGATTGGGTGTTTCATGTCATACGCAATGTACGCGTTTCTCAATCTCCCCTTGACTCGTAGGATGCCCTCTTCATCTATGAATGGGCACAAATCAAGTATTTTGTTTTTAGTCAAAATAGGTCGAGCCTTCTTCAAATCTTGATATTCTTCTTGAAATTCTGTTTTTTGGACCCGCTTGATAATTAAGGCCTTTGTTTCTCTTATTTCCGATAAGTGAAGATAATTGCCAGTTTTTCTGTCTTCTTTTTTCGTGATGAATCTTCGGACCCAGGCTAGTACGTGCACTAATTTTGATAACGAACTATATTTGTCAATTAACTGGTCGATGATGTTGTCATATGACCCATAGATAGGTATTCATGTATAAATGACTTGTACTGTTGCGCAATATGTTTATTGTTGTTGAATTTATATTCCAATTGCCGGAATTGCGCCACAGCTTTACTTTTTGAGTGGCCTAGTTTCTGTAGACCATCTTTTTTCAGAGGAATCCGTACTTGATATCTTCCGTCTGCCAACCTTGTCGTTGTTTCCTTGTATTATTTGACACACTCATCTTCTTCGTCGGCATCGAGTGTTTGTGTTGGTATATCTTCGATTTCCCAGAATTTCTGGATGTCTTCGATGTTATTTAACACCAAATTGCATTGAAATCTTTGCGGTACTCTCCCGCAAACAATCCATCCTAGGTGAGTCTCTTGTACGACAAGGGATGAATTTTCATGCTTGTACATTCCATGCATTAAAATAGTTGCGTAAATTTCAGCACCCAATAATATATCGATTGTGTTGTTGATATTATAATTGGAGTCTGCCAGAGGTAAAGTATCCAAAATATCCCATCTTGGTTTGGGAAAAGTGAAATTGGGTAATTTTCTTGTTACATCCTTCATAATAAAGGCCTCGGTGTTGAAGGAATATTTTTCATCCGATGATAAACAGGTCACACACAGCATGCCTTTACATGTGCTATCCGTAAGGCCCACTCCTGTGATCACCCCCTTTCCTTGCTGTCGTGGCAACCCTAGTTGTTGAGCGGTGTTTTCAGAAATCAAACACATCTGGGCCCCCGGGTCTATTAGGGCACGCATCGTACGGGGTACTCCATCATTTCCCAGGATCTTGATCATAGCTGTGGCTAAAAGGATATTTGGGTCTTCATAGTCGTCTTCACGTTGTTGTGCCACGTGAGTCCCAAATCCTTGTTGTCGACTTTGATTTCCGACCGTATTTAGCGACGCTGCATTTTGATTGTGAAATGTCTCGTGCAAAAGTGTATTATGATACCCGTTGCACTCTTGACACCGTTTAGTAGAATGGCAAGGTTTGCCGTTATGATTGTATAAACAATTACTACATAGATTAAGTTTTGTAATTGTTTTTCGTTTAAGTCCTGGAGCCATGTTTTTGAACTCAGTACAAAAATATATTCCATGATCTTGCTGGCAAACTGGGCACTTGCGGCGGTATTCGAGGCCTGCCTTAGTGGCGGGAGTCTTGTTGCTTGTAAAATACTGATTGAAACGGCTTGATTTGTATTGATTACTTGATGTAGATGGTGAATTCAAACTTGTTCGATTAACAGCGGCTTCTTGCTTGCGCCGTGACGATTCCATAGCTGTAAATTTGCCCTCCAAAAATGACAAAAATTCCTTTAATGATGGTAACTCTCTGGGCTGTTTTAGAGCCGTCATATATTCGTTGTGAGTTTCGGTGTCCAATTTCTGTTGCAATAAATGGACTAAAATTGGATCCCAGGTGTCAATGTTGACTCCTAAGTTTTTTATACCGTTTAAACTTTCTATTGTGACGTCATGGAGTCGTTTGACGTGGCTTGACGTAGCTTGTTGCATCACAGGAAGGCTTATGACGTTGTTTATGTGAGTCGTAAATATTAGTTTCTTGTTGTTATATCGATGGTTTAGTATTTCCCAACACGTAGTATAATTTTCTGAACTGATGGGTAAGTGCTGTATGAGTCTTTCTGGTTCGCCCTTGATTTTGCTCTTCAGAAATTGCATCTTTTGAGCGTTAGATAAACATGGATTACTGTGGATAGCTTCGGTGAATAAATCTTTAAACGAAACCCATTGTTGATAGTGACCGTGAAATACGGGGATGTCTAGGCGTGGGGTAGATTTTTCTCTGTGCGATGTTGACCACAACTTGCTGTTAATTTGCTTCTTCATTGCTGCATGCTCGTTTTCGTATTTGGTAAAGGTATCTTCGTAGTGTTCATCCGTTCCCCCGAGTTCACTATCTATTTCCCAGTGTAGCGAATCGATGGCAGCCCAGCGAGAGTCCAGAGCTTTTATGATATCTTCAAGCTCCCATTTTTCTGCGACGCTGTCTAGCTTGATATTAGCCAGCGTTCGAGCTAATGCCTTGAAATTGCTACTTTGCTTGCGTAACATTTCATCTAGTTTGCTGTTATTCCCTTGCGAGGTAAATGTGGGTTCGGGCTGAATTGTTTCACTTCCGGGTGCTTGCAATGTCGTATTGGTTGCTCCAGATTGCTGTCTTGGAGTCGGTTTAATGTTGAGAGGGTTGGGCTTGTTTATTTCCATGGGCGTGCCCGCCCCGGGCGTGGACGTTGAAGGGATTGACTTTTGAATTAATTCTCTTGTTTGAATGTAGTTATCATAAGTATCATCATAAAGCTTGTTGCAGAAGTAGATGTGATTAGGATTGTCAAACTCACGTAGCTTTCCGTCATTGCTGTTGAACTCCTCCCAGTGCAAGTCGAGAGAATATAGCTTCCTCTTAATGTAATCTTCAGTCTTACGATCTTGGCTATCTTTCTTGAAGTTGATTCTCACTTGTTTGATTGCAGTTTGCAGTTGAATCTGATTTTGATACAGATCCTCCATATTACAATTTCTTAATAATTAGTAATATGAATAAAAAATAACTTGATAATGAATGGTGGTAGACTTGCTTGATCACCTCTCTTGATAAGTCGTGTTCACTTTTCTTGCTTTCTTGATTGTTCGCGTATGTATAACTGCCTTGTTGCTTAGTTGACCTTGTTGTCTTACTTGATACCTTGATGACTGCTTGCTCACTTGCTGGTTCAATATTCTTCGCGCTCCGCTAGTTCTGCCTTCTCAAGCCAGTCGGTGGAACCCGCTTGTGGGAAGCCAACTGAGTCGAACTGACCTCAAACGAAAGGAGCACAGAAGACGGATTTCGAAGGACCATTAATGTTAGAGTACTTGCTAACTCTTAACATTTACTTGATAATTATCTTGATAGTAATTTGGAACACGAAAGACGATTTCTTGAGATAAACTTGATTTATTATAACTTGATAGGTGTGCACACTTATCGAATAGCGAACGTGAATATATTGTGAATGAATAGGTAGTTATTAGGGCTTGCAAATATTCGAAACTTTCAGGTATTCGAATATTCGACTTTTTCTGACGAGATATTCGAATATTCGAATAATTATTCGAATATTTAAAAAAAATAAGAAAAGGAACGAAAAATCGGTTTATTATCGTTTTATTCAAAAGCTATCAGAATCAGAATCAGAATTGTTTATTGCACTCATATTAGTATACAGTTCTTAAAAACTACTAGTACAGTTCCACATGGACCCTGTAAGGGTATAGCAATATACTTAACACTAACTTATGAAATAACATGCATCATAGGCTTAAGCCAATTCCATAATGTATGATTTACAATGGTCTCTCTTGTAACCTTTTTTACAAATTTATCTCTTCTCTGTGCCAGTTATTCATCCATATTTTCGTTAAAAAAATCATTTAATGTATAGTACGCTTTTTTTACTAGGTAAGTTTTTAATGCATTTTTAAAGTTACTATAATTATTTATTTCTTTGATTTCGTTTGGGATTTTATTATATATTTTTATGGCCATGCCAAAAGGGCCTTTATAGCTTTTTTCACATATTGCTAAAATTAATGATATTTTGCAGAAATCCACTTATTGACTAGATTTTATCATCCTACTCTGAAATACCCACGTTTATAAAAGCAAGTAAGTACCTAAAACGCAAAAATTAGACATTTTCAATATTTCTTGATAAAACTTTTTATTATAAATGCGTCGTTGCGTGAATTAATATAACTTTAACCATCCAAACACGTATGTAAGAGAGAAAACATTTTAGTAGGTAATTACTAATCATTTTCTGATTTAAATTAACTTCTTGTCGTTAAGAAGCCTGTAAAATGGCCTTTAATTCCAGTGTATTTTGAATCTTTATTGACTTTATTAGTCTTGGCAAGTTTAGTCTTGATTCCTAATGGTCGGCTGTTATATAATAAGTTATATAATTGGTATTGGAATATTTAAGGGAAAAAGTTGGCTGACTACGGGGTGGATCATTCGTTAGCTAAAGGTGCATGGTTAGATTACCTAGTTCGGTAGGTTTGGTATGATCAAATTTGTGAATTGCGATAAAGGGCAAGGTTTAGACTTCGAATATTCGCTTAAGGTACGCTTTTACTCAATAAACAAAATGACCCTTTATCTTAAAACTTACGTAAAGTTACTTGTACCTAGAAAAAGCATTAGCCGCACCGTAATAAAACATACTTTTTGATTTCGTTTCCTTTGAAATTGAGTTAGGTTCTTAGGTTTAACTGTATTCACGAAGCCTATTGAGAGGAATACAGTAAAAACATTATTTCCTTCGCATTTGGGTACCTACGGTTCCTCATTCACTGTTAATACCCGGCAAAATACACAGAAACTGTAACTATAACGGATGAAAATAGATTTTACCTAGTAATAAAAAATATTCGAATATTCGAAACCTGAGCGGCCGAATATTCGAATATCAAAACAGGTCGAATATTCGACATATTCGAATATTCGAATATTCGAATTGCAAGCCCTAGTAGTTATTGACTAATTACGACACCTTTATATAAAACTAAATGCTGATGGGGCAAATGAACAATATGATGCATGTGCAATTTACTTGTACAGTGCCCTAATTCTATTTGTAGACTTTTCTTGCGTGCAGTTGCGAGATAGGTGCGTTTGATATCTGAATTAGTAATGACGTAGTGACTTTTATATTCTAAAAACTGCGTTTTCCTAGGTGCGATTGGAAGATATTTGCCTATGTGCAATACTTTGATCTATATTACTATATTATACTGTTTATGGAGTGCTAACGAGTCTAACAACTGGTAGTCGGTTGAAGGTAAATACCTACGTGTCTTCCTATGTTATTTATTCGCTTATTTAAAGGTATTAAGATTAACGGGCGATTGTCGATGAGTAGTCAAGTCAAAATATGTCTAGTTATTATGTAGATCAGGTTGGTATTATGGGCCTAGCTTTGTTCGAAGTTAGGTTGTCTACGTAGGCTTAGTACCTGGGTACATCTAGCTTTTGAGCAAACAGATTTGGAGCGATCTCACCAAATTTGGCCATGGTGTAGGCGCCGTAGGCGGGAATGACAGTCACCGCGTCGCGACGTTGGACCGCTGATGCAGCAGCGATCGTACGATCGTCGCGGTTGGCTTGCGTAGACACAGACCGCACACAGATTAACGCACTTCACTTAAATACTAGTCGCTCTGTGAGCTGTAAACCTCGCGAGCATATCTTATTGGGCACGATGAAAATTTAGTAAATAAAAAAAAAAACAATACGAAAAGTGTAAAAAAAAATACAAAAAGTTATATCCCAGCATATAATTACTGGGGATCGAACCCAGACCTTCTGTGCAAACAAAAAAAGCGAACGTTTGCAAAATACGCCATGATGGTTCTTACTTAAGGTGACGAAATTTAGCTACTCATTCTCAAGTAAAAACTAAATATCTTATTAACCTCCAAAACCAGCGAAATAAATTTTCTGAATTTTTTGACATTTAATCTGTAAACATGTCTCAAAAAGAATACACTCTTATGATACCGATACGACTATTTGTATGAGCGCGAGCTATCACAACTTTTCGATTGTGAAAAATTTTCAAAAACCGGCTCGACAAAAAAAATTATTGGTTCATAGAAATCGGTTACAAAATTTCACGACAATCGGTTAAGAATTGCGACCTGTAGAGGAGAACATCCGGACATACAAAAGCAAAACGCCCGAGTCAAAACGTAGACCTTCGCTTCGCTTCGGTCAATTATATAATTGAGATGCACTGATAAACGATACGTGTCATGTTGACACGTAGATACCTATGAAGGACTTCTCGTGAAGTTAATAACGCCATCTATACGACTTTCTATGTACCTACTCGAAACCTAGCTAGCTCCCAATGCAGCATACGGTCCGCCTGAGGGTAAGCAGTTACCGTAGCCTTTGGACGCTTGCAAGTTCAGAGTTGTTACATACCTACGCATTAAATGTCGGACCTTTGAAACCTTTACATAATCATCATCATCATCATCATAGGCCCTCAGGAAAACCTCGACAGGGAACACCCCCCTGCCTCCTGCCCATGTAATATTTGGGTTTCTGGCACACTTATTTGCGGTTGGTTTTGTCGCTTTTGGTTATCAAATGTATGGAGTTTTTAGTTTGCCGACTGCAAAAAGGTGCGCCCCGCCCCTTTGTTAGTTCCCCAATGATCCCCGCTAGATGGCGCCATGTCGCTAGTGTCGCCTCGTCAGAGTCGTCAGTGTACATCGCTATTTAGTTCCAAAACCATCCGCTATGAAGTGAATAGCTGTCACTACTGAGTTGCCACTTGTTAGTTCCAAAAAAATCCGCAGAGGGCGCAACTTGTTAGTTCGGGCAAGGAGCCGTTAGATGGCACGACTTGCTAGTTCCGCAATGATCCCCGCAAGATGGCAACACTTTGTGTGTGAGTTAGTTATTGATTCGCTTGAAGGTATAGATGTCGCTAGTGGCATCTCGTCAGTGGACACCGCTAGTTAGTTCCGGCGGTCGGCAACAAGCGGCCCGGCCGGGCCGCTTGTTGCCGACCGCCGTCGCCGCATGCGGCCGACGAACCTCTCACTTGCGGCCCGCGAGCCTCTCTGGCTATTTTGTATGTAATATGACAAACGACAATGTCTGATAAAGTCAAGGCACGGCGCCGAATACACTTGCACTGGCGACTCTGCGCAAAGCTGTGAAAATAGCAAATCACGATTAGGTGACCGCAGAGCGCGCCCGCGGCGCCCGATGATGTCATGCGTCGATAGCAATACCAGCTGGACCCGGCCCGTATACGAAAAAAAAAAACGTCAATACACACGTAAATATTGTAATTGTCGGTATGTAGAGCCGGCGTCGGTCCGCGTGTCTTGAAACCGGGATATGGAGCAGCCTGTCTCTTCGATAAACTCGCGCAGCGTCGTGCCGAAGCCGCTGTGCTCTCGGGTGCCAGGCGAAATTCGTACGGCAATTGTTTCGGCGTGAGAGGGGCGTGAGCGGTGTGTCCACCATCAGGCGCAATGCGCACAGCGGTCCGGGCCCGGCTCGTATACGTAACAACTATTCTATTCTAAGTATGGTTTAAATTTAAAAGTTATATACATTGAAAAGTATACCGGGAATGGGGCACGTAGGTATACGAAAAAAAACGCAAATAAGGTTCATAATTGTTTATTTTCACATGTACTTGGCGCGCGCGAGTTATGGTCCACGGCTATCACTCTGTCGGACTCACGTACTACTTGATGCGCGTCTCCATTCCCCGCAGGATACGTATCCATTCGGGCACGCTCTTCCACCACCGCGAACCCTCCACGGCGTCAGTTGACGACGTAGACTTCTAGGTTTTGCACCGCGCCGTTGCTTAATTTACGCGTTCGGATCGAACGCAGGTATGTAGTTGGTAAACTTTGTAGAACTTCTGCGCTCGTGATCTGTACCACCACAAGATTTGCACGTACGAACTAGGTCCGGCTTAGTAGCCACGTTTGTTGTATGGGAGCCCCATTTAAATCTTTATTTTATTCTGTTTTTAGTATTTGTTGTTATAGCGGCAACAGAAATACATCATCTGTGAAATTTTCAACTGTCTAGCTATCACGGTTCGTGAGATACAGCCTGGTGACAGACAGACGGACGGACGGACGGACGGACGGACGGACAGCGAAGTCTTAGTAATAGGGTCCCGTTTTACCTTTTGAGTACGGAACCCTAAAAACGCCAATAAGGTTCATGATTGTTTGTTTTATATGTACTTTGAAAAGGACAACAGGACTACATATCCTATGTAGAAATACATTTGTTAGTATGCATTTACTGCTGAAATTTACACGTTTTCATTACGAGTACTAAGGGCATGGCAAACACGTACCTAGTGCATTGGCAATAGAGTGGTGGTATTACAAATGGCACAGTGGACATACCCGTGGACGCTAGTTTAGGGGAGCGAATCGTAGGATCTGACCTGGTTCGTGTTTCTGTGCACAGTAACACGATTGAACGGCAATGGCGAGAACTCAAGCGCCATTGCCGTACATGCCGCAGCGACCGGCGGATAACGTGGTACATGGGGGAGTACCTGTATCGCCATAACGTCTTGGGGCATTTACCAACTGATGCCGCCAAATTCCGAAAATTTCTCCAGGATATCTGCCGGGTATACCCTGGGCCCTGGGTATGGCAAAAAAGGCATCAAGGTAAGGAACTGCAAATGCCCAAGCTGCCGGCGCCGCCGTCCAGTACCGGTGCAATAGTTCTATATTTTTTGTAACCTCCCATGTCCGGTTGTCCTTTTCAAAGCCCATATAAAACAAACAATTATGAACCTTTTTTGGTATTTTTTTCGTATGTAGGCCGGACCTAGTTCGTACGTGCAAATCTTGTGGTGGTACAGATCACGAGCGCAGAAGCTCTACAAAGTTTACCAACTACATACCTGCGTTCGATCCAAACGCGTAAATTAAGCAACGGCGCGGTGCAGAACCTAGAAGTCTACGTCGTCAACTGACGCCGTGGAGGGTTCGCGGTGGTGGAAGAGCATGCCCGAATGGATACGTATCCTGCGGGGAATGGAGACGCGCAGTTTCCGTCCGCGCATCAAGTAGTACGTGAGTCCGACAGAGTGATAGTTGTGGACCATAACTCGCGCGCGCCAAGTACATGTGAAAATAAACAATTATGAACCTTATTTGCGTTTTTTTTCATATACCTACGTGCCCCATTCCCGGTATACTTTTCAATGTATATGTCGGACCCTGACACCAGAAATACGTATTGCAGCGTTATAGTTCATTATTTTAGACGCCTGTATAAAATCGATTAGCAATGTTGAGCTACGTATTATTTGGTTGTAACAAAATAAATGAAGTTGTGTAGTAACTCCGTCTATTGGAGCATTGTTGAAATAAAGTTGCGTAGATAGTAACGCCATCTATTGGCGTGTTGTTGAACTAAGATGACAGGTAGAAGGCTTTGGAACGTCGAGAGGTTTCTCTCGAGTGAGCGTAGGCACGAGTTGGCGTTTTTGTCGGTATGTTGGTAGACTGGTCGAGCAGGTTTGCCAACTTGACTGAGGCGGGAGCGGAGAGGCTCCGCCGCTGGTAGTTCTTCTTGATCGGACCGCGCTAGAGATCGGACGTACTCGTTAGCCAACCTCGTGCCTAACTCGCTACGTTCCTGAAGGCTTATACCTAAAGGATTATTCTGATAGCTTATAAAATCCCGCGTTCTTTAACCATTTAGCTAAGTGTTTTATTTCAAGTGTTATTTTGATTTCTTATGTTTCATTAGAAGCTTACTTTTGTGAAATAAAGAAATGATGTGTTATGTGTTGTTTTAACTTGTTTTGAAAAGATTTGTCCCTCTGAGTTTGTTGCCGGTCCCATATAGGGCTAAATCTTCTCATGTTAGAGGCGTAGGGTTGGAGCCGGCCTAGTTTGACTTGAATAAAGATTTAAACGGTTTCTTTTTACTTTCATATCGCTCCCTTGAGTTAAACATAGCAATTAGTTCTTTTAAACATTTAGTACTGAAGTATAGTAGGCACTAGTATGGTTGACGAGTCCTAAGGTTTATTTCATGCACTGGTAGCATGGTAGCATACTGGTTTAGCTGTGAAGTAATACATTATCGTACTACCCCACGCGCCCACCGCCTTTAAGAAGTTAAACATAGCAATTAGTTCTTTTAAACATTTAGTACTGAAGTATAGTAGGCACTAGTATGGTTGACGAGTCCTGAGGTTTATTTCATGCACTGGTAGCATGGTAGCATACTGGTTTAGCTGTGAAGTAATACATTATCGTACTACCCCACGCGCCCACCGCCTTTTAGGACCATCGATATTCGACATCAGAAGTGGGATGGATGCGGAGTTTCATGTATTGCTTACACAGCCACCTGGGAGCGTGGTGTATTTCCGTGTATTTCTGGTGACCTACATTCCATAATCTGGACACGTGGTAATGGTAAGCTCACGTGTCTAACCTTTATTGAAAGGTGAGTGCAATTCATTGTTATTTGGTGAGAATTATTGTGAATTTACCCTCAATAATTGATTTTTTTTATGAAGATACAATTAATTTTTATAATCCATTTAAATCTAAGTGATCTTGAATTATTTTGAAGTGAAATCCATGTTGTTAATTACAACCAAGTATTAGCTATCATGACGTGATATTACTTCATCGCTCACTTGTGCATCTACCCTCAAAAAATATTTTTTTTCATGAAAATACAATGCACCGTTAGAAATTGATCCTGTTGATTTGCCAATGCATAGGATTATGTAATACTACTTACTTACTTTACGTTACCCTGTAACGTTTAGTAATTAATAAAATTGCGACAAATTATTGCCCGTAATGCCGTGATAGATCACAAAACGTGCATACTATGGAAACATGAGCTACGCATATGAAAATTAATGTTACAGTGTCCTGCAGCCAGAGCCGAGCGAACTTGCAGACACCATTACGCCCGTGACACAGAAGCAGCTGTGCAGTATCATCTGTGCTGGATATTTGGAAATAAAAGGAAAGGTTTCGTTCCAATTGTTTATTAGTGAATTTTATTTTCAGTGTAATGGCGAAACATAACAGTCTAACGTAACTAATTAGCTGTCACTTTTCGTATTGGCCCATTTTACCGTGTTACTTATTTTTGGAACACATGTTTGTTTGTTCATAGAATGAAATAAAACGCACTCATTGAAGTTTAAATTTTATTCTGAGATTTTTGAAGTCCCGTATACATTGGAAACATGTTTTTTTGTGTCTGCTACATTGCATTTAATAAACCTTTGAGTTTATCCTGCTTACATGATAAACCTGATACCGTGCAAATGATGATTTCAGTAATAGCCAGCTATGATGAACCACATCGTGCATCTCGCCATCTGCCGCAGCAACGGCAACTGCAAGTCGGAAAGCATCAGCCTTCGTGCTTGGGTCGGACTTCACCACTACCACCTTTGACTTGGTCGCGACGCGTGCATCATGCTTTATTAATCTGGTGAGCAGTTCCCATTCTGTTGGGATTATTTTGAGAGGATTTACTTCTGCATAGAAGTTTTGAGCGAGTTTCTGTTGTTAAAGCTAAAGTAGAAAGCCGAGTTTCTGTTGTTAAAGCTAAAGTAGAAAGCTGAGTTTCTGTTGTAAAAGCTAAAGTAGAAAGCTATCTTTAGTGATTTTGATCAGTGATGTTCAGTTTCAGTTGATCAGTTGACGCTGATAGTACCAATGGTTCTGAGTAACATGATTTAAAGAACCGTTTTTATTTTCTTTTTGGAATTCACTCTTAACATTGTTTTTGCTTTCGATGGACTGAAAGCTTGTACTTTCGAAGGACTAAAAGTACGCCCGATGGACTGGGCACTACTGTTTTGCTTTCGATGGACTGAAGGCAAGCCCGATGGACTGGGCACTACTGTTTTGCTTTCGATGGACTGAAGGCAAGCCCGATGGACTGGGCACTACTGTTTTGCTTTCGATGGACTGAAGGCAAGCCCGATGGACTGGGCACTACTGTTTTGCTTTCAATGGACTGAAGGCACGCCCGATGGACGGGGCACTAATGTTTTGCTTTAGATGGACTGGGTATTGTTTAGTGACCGCATCAGAAGTGCCGGATCATGTAAGAGGTGCACGTGGTCTGCTTTTTATGTGCAGAATGCTCTTTGCGAAGAGTAGCACTTACGCGGCTTAGATGGTTACTACTGACGAGGGTCTGGTATCTGCCGAAGGACTGGCAATGCACCGAAGGACTGGTGTTGTTTTGTTAAAACTGAATTTCCGTTGATGTACTGTGTTCATATGAGTAAAATTGGCATTATTAAGTCAGAGTGCTATTTATTTTAAGATGTCCTACAATGATTATTATCACATTTGACCAAAATATTTTTTTTAATGTCAGATAATCTCCCCGTAAATTGATATTGATGACAATAGTAGTGATACTGTCGAGCAATGAATTAGAGCTGTTGTGATTTGTGTTTTTGATGTTTGAGACTGTTCTGTTTTCACATAAATTTGAGAGTATCCGCCAGATGGAGGCGATGATTAATGGAGTGTATCCGCTAGATAGCGGCGATGATTACTGATTATTTTTATTAAGTCGTTGCTCGATGGACTATTTTTGACTAGAGAATTGAGGATTGTTAAAGTAATTTTGAACAATATTTTTTTCTGGTTGGATTGATAACAAAGTTTGATTTTAATAGTAATTTGAGAGAGACCCAAATTGTGGGTCAGGAATAGGGCTTGCAAATATTCGAAACTTTCAGGTATTCGAATATTCGACTTTCTGACGACATATTCGAATATTCGAATAATTATTCGAATATTATAAAAAATAAGAAAAAGAACGAGAAATCGGTTTATTATCGTTTTATTCAAAAGCTTATTTCACATATTGCTAAAACTAATGATATTTTGCAGAAATCCACTTAATTGACTAGATTTTATCATCCTACAATGAGATGCCCACATTTATAAAAACAAGTAAAACGCCAAAATAAGACGTATTCAATATTTCTAGATAAAACTTTTATTATAAATGCGCCGTTGAGTGCAATAATATAACTTTAATCATCTAAACCAAACCTAGGTATGTAAGAATTTTTTTTTAGTAGGTAATTATTTTCTGATTTAAATTAACTTGTAGTCACTCAGAGGCCTTAATTAATGGTCGGCTTAATTATATAATATTGGAATATTTAAGGGAAAAAGTTAGTTGACTACTGGATTATTTGTCAGCTAAAGGTGCATAGTTAGATTACCTAGTTGGGCACTTGGGCAGGTTTGGTATGATCAAATTTGAGAATTGCGATAAGTGCGGGCAAGGTTTAGTCTTAATAAACAGAATGACCCTTTAACTTAAAACTTATGCACCGTAATAGTTGGGCACTTGGGCAGATTTGGTATGATCAAATTTCAGAATTGCGATAAGTGCGGGCAAGGTTTATTCTTAATAAACAGAATGACCCTTTAACTTAAAACTTATGCACCGTAAAAATAACATACTTTTTGATTTCGTTTTCTTTCAAATTGAGTTAGGTTTCACTGTATTCACGAAGTCTATCGAGAGGAATACAGTAAAAATATTATTTCCTTCGTATTTGGGTACCTACCATTACTCATTCACTGTAAATACCCGGAAAACACACAGAAACTGTAACTGCAGCGGATTAAATAGATTTTTTATAGTAATAAAAAATATTCGAATATTCGAAACCTGAGCGGCCGAATATTCGAATATCAAAACAGGCCGAATATTCGACAAATTCGAATATTCGAATATTCGAATTGCAAGCCCTAGTCAGGAATGACCGAGCGATAAGATACTGTGCTGAGTATTTTGTTACAGAATCAAATGCATACACCCACACACGAGGACGTGTGTAGCGCAGGACGGCCGTGTCGGACCCTGACACCAGAAATACGTATTGCAGCGTTATAGTTCATTATTTTAGACGCCTGTATAAAATCGATTAGCAATGTTGAGCTACGTATTATTTGGTTGTAACAAAATAAATGAAGTTGTGTAGTAACTCCGTCTATTGGAGCATTGTTGAAATAAAGTTGCGTAGATAGTAACGCCATCTATTGGCGTGTTGTTGAACTAAGATGACAGGTAGAAGGCTTTGGAACGTCGAGAGGTTTCTCTCGAGTGAGCGTAGGCACGAGTTGGCGTTTTTGTCGGTATGTTGGTAGACTGGTCGAGCAGGTTTGCCAACTTGACTGAGGCGGGAGCGGAGAGGCTCCGCCGCTGGTAGTTCTTCTTGATCGGACCGCGCTAGAGATCGGACGTACTCGTTAGCCAACCTCGTGCCTAACTCGCTACGTTCCTGAAGGCTTATACCTAAAGGATTATTCTGATAGCTTATAAAATCCCGCGTTCTTTAACCATTTAGCTAAGTGTTTTATTTCAAGTGTTATTTTGATTTCTTATGTTTCATTAGAAGCTTACTTTTGTGAAATAAAGAAATGATGTGTTATGTGTTGTTTTAACTTGTTTTGAAAAGATTTGTCCCTCTGAGTTCTTTGCCGGTCCCATATAGGGCTAAATCTTCTCATGTTAGAGGCGTAGGGTTGGAGCCGGCCTAGTTTGACTTGAATAAAGATTTAAACGGTTTCTTTTTACTTTCATATCGCTCCCTTGAGTTAAACATAGCAATTAGTTCTTTTAAACATTTAGTACTGAAGTATAGTAGGCACTAGTATGGTTGACGAGTCCTAAGGTTTATTTCATGCACTGGTAGCATGGTAGCATACTGGTTTAGCTGTGAAGTAATACATTATCGTACTACCCCACGCGCCCACCGCCTTTTAGGACCATCGATATTCGACATATATAACTTTTAAATTTAAACCATACTTAGAATAGAATAGTTGTTACGTATACGAGCCGGGCCCGGACCGCTGTGCGCATTGCGCCTGATGGTGGACACACCGCTCACGCCCCTCTCACGCCGAAACAATTGCCGTATGAATTTCGCCTGGCACCCGAGAGCTCAGCGGCTTCGGCACGACGCTGCGCGAGTTTATCGAAGAGACAGGCTGCTCCATATCCCGGTTTCAAGACCCGCGGGCAGCTTGCAGTTCCTTGCCTATGCCTTTTTTGCCATACCCAGGGTATACCCGGCAGATATCCTGGAGAAATTTTCGGAATTTGGCGGCATCAGTTGGTAAATGCCCCAAGACGTTATGGCGATACAGGTACTCCCCCATGTACCACGTTATCCGCCGGTCGCTGCGGCATGTATGGCAATGGCGCTTGAGTTCTCGCCATTGCCGTTCAATCGTGTTACTGTGCACAGAAACACGGACCAGGTCAGATCCTAGGATTCGCTCCCCTAAACTAGCGTCCACGGGTATGTCCACTGTGCCATTTGTAATACCACCACTCTATTGCCAATGCACTAGGTACGTGTTTGCCATGCCCTTAGTACTCGTAATGAAAACGTGTAAATTTCAGCAGTAAATGCATACTAACAAATGTATTTCTACATAGGATATGTAGTCCTGTTGTCCTTTTCAAAGTACATATAAAACAAACAATCATGAACCTTATTGGCGTTTTTAGGGTTCCGTACCCAAAAGGTAAAACGGGACTATTACTAAGACTTCGCTGTCCGTCCGTCCGTCCGTCCGTCCGTCCGTCCGTCTGTCTGTCACCAGGCTGTATCTCACGAACCGTGATAGCTAGACAGTTGAAATTTTCACAGATGATGTATTTCTGTTGCCGCTATAACAACACTCTAAAAAATGAAGACCAACTAAGAGCAGTTTTCTCTTAGTTGACGTTAAGTTAATTACAACAATAACGATCTTATATAAATCAAAGAAAGCTGATTACTTAAAACAATAAGTGTATCTGTGATTGAACTAATGAAGTAGGTATGTTATTAATCCTAACAATAGTATACTTTGCATCTATTATTAACTTGTTGGCATAATTATGTAACGTAGGTTAATTCAATCCTTAACGAATTAATTAAAACAGATAAATATGTTAATAGTTATGAACATTTTAATAGTTTATTTGATTATTTTGTCTTTGTTGATTTACATAAGATTTCGTAGTTCAATCAACTAAACATATAATATTTAGAACAACGAAGATAAAACATTCAATCCCATTATGATCAAATTATTGTATTAATTACGAAACTAATATTCCATTCTACTAAGAATTATTTGTGAAATCGATTTTCTTAATAATTAAATTAAATCATCGGTTAATCCGATCAATCAAGAGATAAGTGGGGGGAGCGCCTGTACACCCGCTCTCCGCCCCGCCCGCGCCCCTCTCGCGGCGTGTGCCACCGTGCGAGCGAGCAGTCGAGTCTCAGTAGCATGCAGTTGCGTTAAACTCATTCAATTACTTATTCCTCTGGAAAAACCTGGTGTGTACAAAGTTGAGTGCAGTTGTGGTAGTTCGCACATTGGGCAGACCAAACGCACTATTGCCCGCAGAATTAAAGAACACATCGCTGCGGTCAAGAACAATGACGCTCGCAAGTCAGCTTGCCCAGCGTCTGCTTGAGTCGGGTACAATAATCACTGGATCGAGTTGCATAGTCCCAAGGTCATTTCGACACCACTATATACCAAGATTGGTAAGAGAAGCCATTGAAATTCACAAATACAAAAATTTCAATCGTGAAGATCGGGTTTTAAAATTTCAAATGTGTGGAATCCTGTGATTTGTTTGTCTAAAAATAACCAGTGAAATCCGAATCAAACTCGCGTAGTGACACTGTGAGTGTAGTGTACTTTCAAAATGTTTAAATGAATAAATAACATCTTATTATAATATTTTTATCATTTACCCCCTTTTCATAAAACTTTACGGGCCTGATTTAGTTTAATTATGTTTTATCCCTTTCTTTGTTGTTATATTTTATTAACTACTTATTCGTTTAAATTTGATAAATTTCCTTTGTGCTAGTTTTTATACACGCCGTGCTGAATAAATGCTGGTCCTCGTACTCGTATTATACTCAAGGCATTAGTCTTAAATACTATGTAGGTAATACAGATTACAGATTTATTTCAGATCTTTTTTAGGATCGGCCTAGACCGGTATGGTTTCACATTTCACAAGCACGTCTCGTCCCGTGTTTGTAAAGCTAAACCGGTCTAGGCCGATAGCCAAAAAGATCTGAAATAAATGTATATCTTAGTATTTAAGACTAATGCCTTGAGTATAATAACGAGGACCGTCAGCATTATTACGCACGGCGCGTATAAAAACTAGAGATCTGAAAGAAATGTATTAGCATGTATTAGTAAATGAGACAAAGTAAGTCATAGTACAATTGAACAAGAATGGTATTGTACTAAACAAGCTTCATAGTTGAAATGATTAAACAATTAAGATTCAAATTGAACAATATCTTAGTTCAGGCTAATAAAATGCATAAGTCGGTGTAATCATGTTCTTAGTTGATCTTATTTGGGTCAAATAGTTAATACAGTAATTCTTCATGTTAACATTGATTTACATCTTAGTTGAAATGATTAAACAATTAAGATTCAAATTGACCAATATCTTAGTTCAGGCTAATAAGGTGCATAAGTCGGTGTAATCATGTTCTTAGTTGAACTTATTTGGGTCAAATAGTTAATACAGTAATTCTTCATGTTAACAATGATTTACTTCTTAGTTAAACTAACTTGTTTGTTTTAGTTGGTACAGTTACGTATCATGATAATAATTATCAAGCCCTTAGTTAGTATAATTATTTTTCATGTAAATATTGAACAAGATCTTAATTGGTTCAGTTACATAACAATAGTAATAGCAATCAGAATTACCTTGTTTGATGTGTCCAAGTTCTTGTTAGGCTCGTATGGAATCAAGATGCTTGATTACGACTATCAAGATATTGATTGGCCCAACCAAATTTTTTTTAGAGTGAACAAATACTAAAAACAGAATAAAATAAAGATTTAAATGGGGCTCCCATACAACAAACGTGATTTTTGACCAAAGTTAAGCAACGTCGGGCGTGGTCAGTACTTGGATGGGTGACCGTTTTTTTTTTTGTATTTATTTTCCGTTTTTTTTTTTCATTATGGTACGGAACCCTTCGTGCGTGAGTCCGACTCGCACTTGCCCGGTTTTTTTCGTATACATGCCGGGCCCAGTCCGTACGTACAAGACTGAACTCAGGGGGTCAGGGGGCCGCGCGGGGTTTGAGAAAGGTCTTATTCCGAACGATGAGTGTAAGGTTTGTGGTGACGCGGCAGCAGCGGGTCTTCCACGTCAAAGTAGCAGCCCGACGACCCTGGAACACGTCATCCAAATCTATCCTATCAATATTAAGAGGGCCTGGCCCTCGGTCGCTGCAGCATTTTCCATTCCAGCCTATTCTGGGCTTTCGTTTTTACTTCCTGATATGAGTGGCTACAGCACCATTCTTTTATCTGTGTCATGTATGATATTCTGGGTCTTCCTCTTCCTCTTTTTTCCTCAATTCTGCCCTCCAGTATGATTTTGTTTAACCCTTCGTGTCGGAGTATGTGACCTATACATTTGGCTCTACGTTTTTCAATGACGTGCATTATTTGTCTCTTCTCTTTTGCCTTCTCTAGAACTTCAAGGTTGGTGCGCTTTTCTGTCCAGCTGATTTTGAGCATCCTTCGCCAACACCACATTTCGAATGCTTCTAGACGACGGCGGTCTTGTGTTGTGATGTTCCAACTTTCACATCCGTAGAGGGCGGTGCTCCAAATATAGGTTTTGATTAAGTTTTTCCTTATGTTTGTGTGGATTTTGCTGTTGTAAATATGTCTATTTGAAGTAAAAGCTTTCTTTGCCATTGCTATCCTAGTTCTTATTTCTTTCTCGCTTCTGCCTTTTTCTTCGATGATGCTTCCCAGATAAGTAAATGTGTTTACTTGTTGTAGTCTTTCCGAGTTGAGAGCGATGTTTACTCTGGGAGAATTGGTTTTGCTTGTCACCAGAACCTTTGTTTTCTTAACGTTTATTTTAAGGTTGTACTTTCGGAAAATTTCGTCCATTATTTTGTATATTTACTTGGAGCGTCTCTTCTGTGTCTGCCATGAGAGTAATGTCATCGGCAAATCTGATCCAGTGCATAGTTGTTCCATTGAAACTTATTCCTTTAGTGCACTCTTTAATTTCATGCATAGCTTTCTCTATGTATAGGTTGAACAGCAATGGCGATAGACTGCATCCTTGCCTTACTCCCTTCTTTATAGTCGCAGTTTTAGTTACATCATCTAGAATAGACACTTCTGTCAGTTGGTTCTTGTACAGTTCTACAATTATTCTCCTGTCCTTCCAATCTATATGTTTGCGTTTCAGGAGGTCAAAGAGTTGGTTCCATTCGACATTGTCGAATACCTTCTCTAGATCTACGAAGCTGATGTACGTGCTTTTGTTAAGGTCAAGGCGTCTTTCGATAATGTTGCGTAAAGCTAATATGGCTTCCCGAGTCCCTATGTTTTTCCTGAACCCAAACTGATCGTCGCTAAGGTTTTCTTCTACTTTAGGGTAAAGCCTGTTCTGTATGATTTTTAGGAGAATTTTTGAAGCATGTGACAGCAGACTAATCGTTCGGTAGTTTCCACATTCCACCGCGTTACCTTTTTTAGGAATGGCAATTGTTTTGCTCGTCGAGAACTCTTCTGGTACCTGCCCTGTGTCATAAATGGTTGATATTAGCTTGTAAAGGTAGTTTTTAGCTTCAGGTCCGCAACATTTTAGAAGTTCTGCTGGCACATTGTCTTTTCCTGCTGCTTTCTTATCTGCTAATGCTTCCAGTGCACTCTCGAATTCTCTCCAGAGTATTTTCGGTCCTTTGAAGTCATCCGGGACTTTATCTTCTTCCTCCAATATGTCTCCGTTAAGATTTGTTCCTTCGTATAGTTCCTCTATGTATTCAACCCACCTACCGACTACATCTTCTTTGTCGTATAGCAGTTTGCCTTCTTTGTTGCTTATGACCTTGCTCTTTGTTTTCTTCTTTCCTTGCAATGTTTTTACTAAATTATAACCTCTTTCCAGAAAACCTCTCTGCATACTGAAATATATTTTACTACACTGTGCGTCTAACCACTTTTCTTTCTGCTGGACACATAGAGTTTGGATTCTGTTTTTATACTTCCTATACAGCTTTTGCTCTTCATCCGTTGGAGTGTCTCTATATTTATTTCGTAGTAGTATTAAATCCAGAATTTCCTGAGTGATCCAATTTTTCCTGGATGCCCTTTTAGTCTTTCCAAGTACAGCGGATGAGGACTTCTCTATTGTTTGGGTAATAGTTTTCCATTGACCTTCCAAGGTCTCTTCTGGTGTCGGCCATTCATGTAATATCCGATCTGTAGCTTCTTTATATCCTTTCCTGTACTCTAGGTTTTTTAGCCTTTCTAAATTTACGTTGTTTAGCTTTTTGGTCTTTTTCTTGTGGCTTTTGGGCCATTCAATTTCGCATTTAGCTAATACTAGGTTGTGGTCGCTATCGATGTTTGGGCCTGGGTATGCGTGGCTGGAGCGTGTGTGTTTTTAGGGTTCCGTACCCAAAGGGTAAAACGGGACCCTATTACTAAGACTTCGCTGTCCGTCCGTCCGTCCGTCCGTCCGTCCGTCCGTCCGTCCGTCCGTCCGTCCGTCTGTCACCAGGCTGTATCTCACGAACCGTGATAGCTAGACAGTTGAAATTTTCACAGATGATGTATTTCTGTTGCCGCTATAACAACAAATACTAAAAACAGAATAAAATAAAGATTTAAATGGGGCTCCCATACAACAAACGTGATTTTTGACCAAAGTTAAGCAACGTCGGGAGTGGTCAGTACTTGGATGGGTGACCGTTTTTTTTTGCTTTTTTTTTCGTTTTTTTTTTTGCATTTTTTGGTACGGAACCCTTCGTGCGCGAGTCCGACTCGCACTTGCCCGGTTTTTATTTGTTGTTTGTTCTAGCTATAATGTAGTCTATTTGAAATCTCGCTATGTCTCCGGGCATTTTCCACGTATATCTCCTACGTTTTGGCATTTCGAACATGGTGTTGGTTATATACAGATCATATTGTTTACAGAAGTTAATAAGCCTCTCTCCTCTTTCGTTTCTATTTCCCAAGCCCCATTTACCCGTAACGTCTCCTTCTTTTATATCTCCCACTACTGCGTTAAAGTCGCCCAAAATATACAGGTTATGTTCGGATTTTACCGATCGTAGGAGTTCGTCTAGTTGTTCGTACATATCCTCGATTTCCTCCTCTTTTCAAATTCAAATTCAAATTCAAATAATTTATGTCCTATAACTATGGACATATATTACATATAATAATATATGTAATATATGTCCATAGTTGTTAGTAACAAAAAATAACTTAAGAGCTAGCGTTAGTACAATTAATACACACATAAATATTATCACAGTCAAAACACAATCATACATAACCTAGTGAGCAATGCAAACGGTTCCAGTGCTCCTGGAAGCGCCCCTGCCATCTATCTGCAATGGTGTTTAGTATGCTGTTTGGGCTGCCACTCAACCTCTTCACTAAGGATGCCCCTCTTTTGCGCAAAATAGCGGCAAAGCTGTCCGTGTGAGCATCGGTAAACATTTGCGATGCACTACAAAATCGCGGCAACCCCAACAGCATCCTAAAACCATTGTTGTACTGGACTCTAAGGGCCCTGAGCGCCTTCTGCGTGTAGTTAACCCACAGGCTGCAGGTGTAAAAGGTCTGACAATATGCTTTAAAGAGCGTCACTTTAACATTCTTAGAACACCTTGCAAACCTGCGAGCTACCATATTGCATCTGACCGCCAGGGCCCTACGCTCCCGTTCTATGTCCAGGTCATCACTCATGGACTCAGAGACCCAGTGTCCGAGGTATTTAAAACGCGTGACTTGCTTCAAAGGATCGCCATTCAGCTTTACCTGTGGAACTGAGTATGTTTTGCTACCGGCCTTGAACAGGAGCAGTTCGCTTTTTGTGACATTGTACCTCAGACCATGGGCCTCCGCGTACCTCTCACATATGCGCAGCAGTTTGTTGAGGGCGCTGACAGATGGGGCCAGCAGTACCATGTCATCTGCGTAGCTGATGTTATTGACCATTTTTCCGTCAATTGAGCATCCGACCATGGCACTGCTGAGCTCATCCATCAGGCTGTTCATATACAGGTTAAAAAGACAGGGCGAGCTAAGCCCGCCCTGTCTTACTCCACACTCAAGCTTGTACATTTTTGAGAGTGAACCGGCCCATTTAACACAATTGCTTTGGTTTTCATACCAGTACCTAAGCACACTAATAAGCTCCCTAGGAACACTCGTTTCGGTCTCCAGTTTTGCCCACAACCTGTCATATGACACAAGGTCGAAAGCCTTGGACAGGTCCAGGAAGCATGCGTATACCGGTGTACCCCTTTCAGTGTAGTATTGAACAGTATTCTTGAGACTCAATATTGCAGTTTCGGTGGATAAGCCTGCCCTGAAACCAAATTGAGCATCGTGCAATTTGAGGTGCATCTTCAGTTGTTTTTCAAGCATACTGTCCAATACCTTACCAATAATAGTTCCTAAGGAGATAGGCCTATAGTTTCCGATGCTAGAGGCATCGCCACCCTTATTCTTCATGACCGGCACTACCACCGTTTTCATTAAATCACTAGGTAAATATGAGTGACCTATACATAGAGAAAAGAACATGGCGAGTACCCTAGGCAAGTGTACACCCGCGCACTGGGGGTGTTCAATGCTCAGTGAGTCATGTCCTGGAGACTTTCCTCGAGTCATGTTCCTTATGACCTTTTCGACTTCCTTAGCCGAGAAAAGAATGTGCTGCTCATGTAAACTAGTTTGGCAGTGGTACGGTTTGCTCGCAGCTGGCCCCAGTACGGATTGCACTTTAAAGTTATCCTTAAACAATTCCGCTATCCGCGCCGGCTCGCTAACACCCTCAACGCTAAGCGGTAAGCTCGGCCTAGTATTCAACCTGTTGGTTTCCTTCCAAAAACTAGAAAAGTCCTTTTTTGAATGATGAGAAGCAATCATATCCATTTTTATCTGTTCCTTATTGTCTTGGCACCATTTTAGTTTAGCTTTAAACACTTTTCTAGTTTCACACATTTTTTGGTATATAGGCCCAGATTTAGGCTTACCACATGAGAACCAATATTGAAAGCTAAGCCGAGCCTCTCGGTGAGACTCCCTTACGTGTTTATTCCAACCTGTAACGTATCGCTTTTTTAAATGATTTTTTCCAACCCCAGAATGTTGTTTACCACTCAAACGCGACGCTTCGACTAGAACATTTACAATAGACCCATATAGATCATCTAATATCTTTCTACAAGTACTTTTGTTACATAGTTTATCGCTACACTCAGTTAAAGCGGATGGAAAATCAATATTTTTTAATTTATTATTACAATAATGACTATAAATGGATATTTGAATTGAATTTCTTTCCCCCCATGTTGTATCACTACGGAGGTCACTACTGACCATTAAACTAGGCTTTAAGATATCAAGATTACAGCGTAACTGCAATGGGAAATGGTCGGACCATAGTACGTCATAAAGGACATTTACACTGACTACAGACTGTCGCGCAGCCTGTGAAACTACACAGTGATCCAATCATCTTCCAGTGCCATGAGTATCACTTACGTAGGTATGCACGTCAGAAGACAATCCAAGCAATTCTATGTCAATACAGACCCAATCATGTTCACTACAAAAATTCAAAAGTTCGGAACCAAAGCGAGCGCTCGGGTGAGCATTAAAATCACCTAGAATAAACACCGCAGCCGCGTCACATTCCTCGGTAATAGCACGAATTTCACTTAAGCACTCAACAAAATCCGCTAAGTTATCTGATGAGTCTGTTGGCATGTAAACACAGAACACTAAAAACGACCTGTTTAGTTGTGCTACTTTTATAGCCGTTAGCCGCACGTTCTGACACTCTATAACTGACACCGTTTTGAATGTTGATGTACGCCACAAGATCGCCACCCCACCATATGGCCTACCCCGAAGGATAGCCGCCGACGTATCCACAGCTGACTTGCCCGTAAAAGCAAAGTTCTCGTCAATCGAACCCAGGTATTGAATGTCATGCGATAGTAGCCATGTTTCTTGTAAACAAACAATATCGGCTTGCTTGCAAAGATCCCTTACGCAGTCTATTGATCTCTTGACAGATCTGCAGTTAAAACTAATAAATGTTGTGTTGTAATTATCCATAAAAACAAATTAATTTTGGTCGGCAATTCCTTTCGTTTCTCGTCCATAACCATGTTTTTTAATGTAAACAAACCGCCGGCATGTTACACCGTCAGGCCACAGAGCGTCATTTAAAAACAAGGCAAGTTTGTCGTGTGGTACAAACATTTTAAACGCATTATAGGTCTTATTACTTTTCATGTTAATTTTCTTTAATGTCACAGAAATTTGCGTTTGTCTCTCTATATGATCAATTATATCTTGCTCGGCAGTTTGTTTATTTACTTTATTTATATACAGGGGAATATTAAAATCCGCCGCTCGAAACTTTGCATTCGGTTCTACACACGCTTTCCCTTTCACTCCTGTGAAGCGATTTTTCTTTTTCTTATTTTCCACAAGCTTCCACCCGTCATTCAATTCCGTATTTGATTGTTTCGCGCGACCGTTACATTTTGAATCGCCCTCGTCATCGTGTAACTTGGACCACTCACCAGGTGATAAGAGCGCAGACTGTTCCGCACGGTCAGCTGATATCGGCGCAAGCGCAGCATTGTTTATACCGTTAAGCGAGCTGCATTCCACAATATTATTTGTTTGTACAGATGCTTCGTCAGCCATATTGATGTTCAGTTCTCGTTGTGGGATAGGGACAGTGCTAGGATTCGAATGCCCGCCTGACAGAGAGGCCCCAACGCTCGGGAATCTAGCGTCACTGACTTCAAATTCTGTAACGGATTTCGATGATTTATCTAAAAAAGGTAAACCTATAGGTCCACTGTCTACACAATAACTTGTCATTAAGCCTCTTTGTGTGCTGAAGTAGGCATAAATACTTGTATTAGTACAGTTGTTGGTTTTGTATCTAATACCACCATCAGTAACCTGTCGCTAATGTGAAGTGTGTTTATTACTTTCCCTTCTATATCTTGTTCAGTACTATAGCTACTCCGTTTTTTTCCTTTTTTGTCTCCGCTAAAAATGATTCTGTAGTCATCATACCAGTAGTCACCGTCACCTTCCCATCTGTGTTCGCAAATTCCTAGAATGTCTATCTGGTTATTATCTATTGTATGGAGGAGTTCTTCCAGACGTCCTGGTTTAAGAAGCGATCTAACGTTCCACGTCCCTATTTTGCAAGGGTTTCGTATGTTGATGACAGAGGCAGCCTTGCGTCTGGCTCCGACATTCGCCTCTGATCGCATTGCTTCGGAAGGATTTTGCCCACTGACGACCGATGCAGCCTCCTCACTACATCTGCCGGACTCGGACCTCATATGAGGTCGTCTGTCTGATCGAACTTTGTTTAGGTTGTACATATCATGCTGCTTTTTTTGGGGAATGTTAATGTGGTAGTTCCCCCTTGCTTTCCACATCGCAGTATCTCGACCTTTCTGTTGTTTCAACTCCGCTCGAGGGTTGTCTGATCAAAAGCCCTTTTGGATTGTCTCCTCTTCGGCCCTCTGCCAGTACTGGCACCACTGCTACCTAGTGCCAGGGGTGTGCTTATTTGATAGCGGCACTAATCGCCATGTCGTAAGGCCGTCTATGGGTACTTGTAGCATTTTATAAGTGAGCCTATCCCACTCGAATCCCCACTACACCCTGAGTGTAGTGGGGATTCGAGCCCACTACCGCTGCTGGTCGGGGACTGCTTATTCAGTATATTCGCAGCTAACCACTATATCTAGTGGCCGTTCACTATCCGCCACCTGTGACCCCGGTAGTAGCCTGCAGCTCAGCCCTACCAGTCATCCAAATATAAAAATAAAAATAAAATAAAAACAGTCGAGCTGATTTGTTTGAAACATAAAAAATGTACTTTGGGGTATGAACATGAACTCACTAAACCAATGTGTTTTTTATTTTCATAAGGTACTTATAGCAGTTAACCAAGGGATGAAAGGCACCCCATTTCTGTCGAAGTAGTTTGGCGCTCGAACGCAGTGACAGCGCCAATAGTCCGAGACGGAAATGGTGCCTTTCACCCGAGTTGAACACTCTACTTTTCATATCAAATGCGAGGAAACCAAACAAGACACGGCAATTTTGCAAAATCAGTAGGTAATTAAAGTACCTAATAGACCTGCGGCCATGATCTTTTTTCCTTAGGACTTACTGGCAATCGGAGACTTTACATGTGTGAAGATAAATAACCCCTAGCGAAAAAACATTTACTTTGATTGCACTCACATACTATTACAAAGCAAAGGGGGTACAGCACTTTTCATCCGAGTGATGTAAGATGTTATTATGACACCTATTTTTCATGATATTATCGTAGAGAATACGTTAAAATAAGCATCTTAAACTTGAAAAACTTTTCTCTAAAATCAAAAATGGCCGCGATATTCAACTCGGAAGTTGAGAAAAATCTGGGACGGTAATAATTTCGATGGATGTTGTGTCATTATAACGCCTTTTTTTAATGTGTTATCGTAGATAATACGCTAAATAAGCATGTTTTATACAAAAAACTTTTCTCTAAAATCAAAAATGGCCGAGATATTTGAACCGAAAGTTGGGAAAATCTAGGAGTTGTAAAAATTTCGATGGATATTGTGTCATTATAACACCTATTTTTTAAGATGTTATCGTACAGGATACCCTAAAATAAGCAAGTTTTGTAGAAAAACCTTTTCTCTAGAATCAAAAATGGCCGAGATATTTGACCCGAAAATTTGGAAAATCTAGGACTTGTAAAAAATTCGATGGATGTTGTGTCATTATAACACCTATTTTTTAGATAATGTGTTATCGTACATAAATACGCTAAAATAAGCATGTTTTGTAGAAAAAAACTTTTCTCTAAAATAAAAAATTGCCGAGTTGTTGGACTTTACATTGCATTGTTGGGCAAATATATCGGCCATTTTTGATTTTAGACAAAAGTTTTTCCTACAAAACATGCTTATTTTAGCGTTTTGATTGAAATTTTTCTAAATCTTTTACGATTCCTATATATTTTGCACTTTTGGTCAAACGTTTTGTCTTTTTTTGCACCCCCTTTGCTTTAGGCCGACCTTGCAATGAAAAGTTTAAGCATTAATTGACCACTTACCCAATTTGTTTTATTTTTCACACTCTCACTCGTTAGGGATACACTTTGATGATTGTCATGTGAATGCGTTTCACTAATGAAATGAACTGAGAACTGAGCACACGGTAGGTGTTGCCAGGTGCGCGGAAGATAATTATCGTATTTAGGTCTCCGTGCCTTCGCTTGAACCACATTATGAGATAACACCCTTGTAACTCAGCCCTAATCAAGCGAATTCATCAACTAGTAGCGCCATCTATCGCGCTACCCAAGTACTAATGTCGCCCGGTTGCCAGCGCGCGGCTGCTTTCTCTTCAGTACGCTTTTGTAACTCAGCCGAGCAACACGTTTACAAAGCAAGTTTAAAAAGATCAAGAAATTTAAACCGTAAAAATATTTTGAAAACCTCCGACTTCGTGACATTCCGCTCGGTGCCCATGGCCCAGCGACGAGACGCAGTGACCTTCCTACAGGCACCGTCACAAAAAGTACACGGGTACTTACGCCTCATGGCCTCGTCCTGTGGGACAACAAGCGTCGTCCCGTGAGACGATATGGGGTCGTCCCGTGAGACGACATGGCGTCGTCCCGTGAGACGACATGGCGTCGTCCCGTGAGACGACATGGCGTCGTCCCGTGAGACGACATGGCGTCGTCGCGTGAGACGACATGGCGTCGTCGTGTGAGACGACATGGCGTCGTCCCGTGAGACGACAAGCGTCGTCCCGTGAAATGACATGGCGTCGTCCCATGAGACGACATGGCGTCGACCCGTGAGACGACAAGGCGTCGTCCCGTGACACGACATGGCGTCGTCCTGTGGTATCGTCCTGACAGACGACATGGTATTGTCCTGACTGACGACATGGCAGCGTCTTGTAAGACGACGAGCATCGTCTCGTTAAAAGACCTTGTGACATTCCGCTCAGTGCCCGTGGCCCAGCGATGAGACTAAGTGAGCTCTTATAGCCATCACCATAAATAGAATACCTACGGGTATAAATGGCACACGGCGTCGTCCCGTTGGACGACAAGCGTCGTTGCGTGAGACGACATAGCGTAGTCCCGTGAGATGACATGACATCGTCCTGTGGGACATCAGGCGTCGTCCTGTAAAACGATAAGGCGTCATCCTGTGATACGACAGGCATCGCGATGAGTTACGTCATCATGTAAGAAGACATTGCGCCATCCTGTGGTATCGTCCCGTGAGAGGATATTGCGTCCCATAGGACTACATTGCATTGTTCCATAAGACTACATTTTGTCGTATCGTGAGACATTAATGCGTCGTCCTATGAGATGATATCGCATCGTCCTATGAAATGACATTGAAATGACGTTGTCTTGTTAAACAAAAACCGTTGTCTCATGGTCTACCATTAATACGGTAGCGGACGTCTTATTGGTCGCTTTATCGTTCGATGTCTGCACGGTGGGCCTCGCATTTAAGATCTGCATGGTCATGAACCAATGCACGACTTAGCTAGTGGCGTCATCATCATTGTAGCCGACCAAATGGTGTGTCACCTTTTAGAACGACGAGCAGCAGAATTTCTATTAGCGGGTTTGGCGCGAAATTGATAACGAAATGCAGTTACAGTTATTGTCTCAACCTGCCAGGAAAAAAGGAAGGTTTCCGTCTTGGTCGTGTACAAATGTTGGTCTGGGTCGATAACAAACAATTGCCGTGAGATACCAAACAAATCAAAAATATACATTCTGAGGATCCTAAACTGTATGACTAACCGGCATGAAAAATAGCAGTTAAGAAACTGTGAAAAGGGAAAAGTACAAAGTGAAAAACCTTGTGTTATACTTTGCCCAACTAGATCCTATACCAAAAA
The DNA here is from genome assembly GCF_910591565.1 of Cydia splendana. Classification (NCBI taxonomy): domain Eukaryota; kingdom Metazoa; phylum Arthropoda; class Insecta; order Lepidoptera; family Tortricidae; genus Cydia; species Cydia splendana. Next base: position 140,389 of record NW_026946905.1, read on the forward strand.
GAGAGAGGGGGAGGCAAGAAAAATGGACGTTAGCCTTAAAGAAGGAAAGAAAACTAAAACTCTCTCTTCTGAATAGGAATGCCAATTCATTAACGGCTCTGTCATAGGCTAACAAGAGATATCTCTATATTGCGGCTCTAAACCTGAAAAGAATAGAGTTTATGATACTCATATATATTAGTGAAAAATCATCGCACTAAATCCCTCTTTTGAATGATGAATGACTAGTCAGGTTGATAGTGTCTTTGGGAATACTGAAGCATCTCCTGTATACTCTCTAAATATTGACCATTAGCTAAAAAATTGCGGCCTGTTACAAAGAGAAATCTTTTACTTACTTTAAATCGTCTACTATGTAGCTGTGAAACAGAGACCACTGAACTAAGAGTAACACGTAGAAAACAGCAAGTACCTTCCATCGCATTCCGTCCAATAGACCGAACTGACAAAGGCATTTATAATGTAATTAGTGCTCTATTCACATCAGTCAGGTAGAAACGTGTGAAATTAGGTTCAAAATTCAAGTAACAAGCTCCACTTCGGAAGATTATCTAAGCAGCGGGTTGTCAATCGACCTGCCGTTGGTATAACAATCATACATCATAAAACGTTGACCATAAACGTTACATAGTTCAATTTCAAAGGAAATGAACTCTTACTGGTAATCTAACTATCAGAAACAGACGGTATTTGTAGGAGGTGCTTTCACAGAATGTCTAAAAGGACCAACTAGTAAAATATTAAATTAGTATGGCAATCCGCATAGTTACCCATGATTGTTCAATAGGTGAAACATCGGTTTCTTTAGTGGTAAATGTTATGCCTATGTAGAAGATGAAGCTCCCCTTCAAGTTATGTAAATAAATAAAGAATTAATGAAAAGATTTTTCGGTAGTTTAGTTAGAGTGGAGTTACTGATTCTGTTTCGAAAAATCGCGAATTGAATTAGAGGTGAAGCCGCCTAAGAGAACTAAGCTGTCGAACCAATAGCCACGGTCCACGGCTTTACATCTAAACGATGATTGTTTAATTTCTCCAAATAGACAAATTAAAATGAAGTCACTTCAGAAACTTTGAAACCATGTGGACTGCGGGGCAAGCCAACGTACATACAAACGTACAACGTACGTAAATGTACACACATGCGTAATATGTAGAAAATATTTGCAGGCAGTCACCGATAGCAGATACCGGATTCTGAAAGAACACGGATCAGAAATATCCTTCTTTCGATTTCCAGATGAGAGGTTTCCTTTGCAGATAAGGAAGTACTCACGTGATTTTATAAAAGAACAACAACATACGGTGGTTCAGGAAAAAATGCAAGATCTAAGTGAAATATGATCCCAGTAGTGACTCATGACTACAAATATGTTTGCCGGTTAAATAGAGCCTGCAATTTACTCTGAAAATCAACACTAGTTCTGCTGTCATTGCCAGATCTAAGTACAATAAGCTTAGCTGAAAGGTAGTAGTCCAGGGTTTACAGCATACTGTTGTAACAGGTCTCGTAGGGCATGTAATTGGAAACGTCATCGTCAATGCAATCAATTAGAGTTCCAGGTGTAGTACCCTACAAAATCATCGTGTCTTGGTTATAGGGCAGATGCGCTGCTAATAGAATTACAGCATTAGTTGTGAAGACAACTACAATTCATATATTTATATATTCATGATAATATGCTTATATCATTATATACAGTAAATATGAGATGTCAGTAGACATATATCAACGTTACGTCAGGCGTAGCTCACTCCGCGATTTCGTCGCGTCGCTACAAGTACATGCGGCCCATAACAATTTTGGTGTCTAGCACTAGTAGTTGCCGCGCACCGCTATGGAACGGACGCCTGCTCGCGCTTGCGCCACCTTGCGGTCATAATCTGTCGTAATAGTACATACTATTATTTATTGTATGGTTACGTCAAGGTAGTGACATGAATATAATATGTCGCAGAAAGGCCTAGATCATCAAATAATTGTTTATTTGTGGGCATCATGATGCCTAATTAACCCTAGGGTTCCCTCAAGATCATCAAATGATACACGACTTGATTGCACGAAAGCCAATAAACAACATACAACGTCCTTGTATTGCTAAATTTCTAATCAAAAGTACCTACAAATTAATAATAATAATAATTCAGCCTATATACGTCCCACTACTGGGCACAGGCCTCTTCTCACTCGCGAGAGGGCTTGGGCTATAGTCCCCACTCTGGCCTAATGCGGATTGGGGCTTCAAAGTACAAATTAAGTAATCAAATTAATATTTGGTAATGAACGCGTCTACACGTGTTAAGGTTTGACAGGAATTGTGCCACAGCATAGCCCGCGCGCGCCGGTGCTGGCGCAGCACTTGAGATTAGATGACATCATGAGACACCCGTGGTTTGTGCCACTGCAATGGTATAATGCCAAGAACTTACTGGTTCGGACCAATATACAAATAATAATGTTTTAATTTGTCTGGGTGTTACGAAAGTTCCGCAATTGGTTTGAAGAGGTTGCACTACAATTTAAAGTAGATAGGTCCACCTCCTCTACTCTTACTCAAAGAGTCTTTCATCGTCAGTCAAGAGGTTCTTACACTCTTATTAGAAGATCGTATGTATACGAAAGCATTAAAAACTCACAAATCGTGCTAAGTCTAACAATAAAGCACAATCCAGCGCACAAGCACAAGCGCGAACCATAAAATCTTCAGTTTGGGAATCAGCTTGCCACCAGAAAGAGTGAACATTAAACAACCTACAATTACAAGCCTTTATTATAATTAGCCTAAAAATTATGGGTGAAGGCATTGGAATTATTCAAAGATTAAAAAATCTTCTAAAATATCCTACTTGGTAGACGGATCTTCAGTCTACGCACAACATCATGGTGAGATGCCATCCACAATAACTGGAGTTGTCAGCATCACTTTAAATTCATAATCATCGCCTCCATACGATTGTCACCTTCGTGTCAGTGATTCTGTTCATTCGTTACATTCGCTTGCATGACTGACAAGCATATAATATAAGCTTGGTTGACCCGGCACCAGCCTAATTGGCAAGTTTTCAGTTATCTGTGGGGAGTAATAAATTTAGCAGCATAATTGACACTTAAAATAGGTAGGAGCCTACCATTTCATATAAGAATTAATATCTATTCATGGCTTACTATTAATATGGTTGTTTTTAAAGCAACCCTCACCTAAAACTAATCAGTAAGGAAGGATGTATTATCGCCTCAGTTGAAACTACTGCTAGGTTGTTGAGAGTTGTTACTTGTTAGTAACGCACACATTAAATCATGAAGTGTTGTAATTTCTTCTTCACTTTCTGATGCTACTTTCAGGCAGAGGAGTACTTGATTCGAAATAAATCTCAATTGCTTCCACAAATAAGAACATCATGTTTATAATTTTTAACACATTTACGGAATAAGTTGTCCTTATGTAATGATAGCCCATTAACAAATAAACCTGCTATACCTAGTCAATAACTATGTATTAATATCTAAATAATGTCAATATCGTATTGCAGTGGGCACCTATACAAACCTTTGGTTATTTGTCCACATTAAAAGTCATATTACATTACATCTGGCCTATGATGCAACTTACCAATTGACATTAAATTGTTGGAAAATACGATAAATCAGAGAGGACCCAAGCTTTTCCAATTAGTTACAAAAATTTTTAAACAGTGGATGGGCCGGCAGTGCTTTATTTGTGTTAAGCAGTAGATAAGCTGTAGTAATATCATGACATCATACAACAAAACCTTTTTATCACCTAGTGGGCTATTGTAATGAAAGAATCAGGTAATTTGGACGGGTTTAATGTAAAACTCACTCGATGAGGTTCACGTTACATGCATCAGAGCTACTACTTCAGATAGTGGTTACACTTAAATTGGTACGACCTACAAGTACCTTCTTGTCTTTAATTATGATTTTAGGGACAGTCTTTCAACTAATAGTCACACAGTTTTGTTTTATATAAAAAGTTAAGTAGTTTTATAGTCGCAATGGATAACTTATGTTGCCAGTCAGTGCTAACAATTGTCTCGTCTATCGGTAATTACAAATAAGGAAAATCTAGTTAAGGTTTGACGTAAACAATCCTTTAATATATCAATACGGAATAAATTTCAAGCCCATATTCTTATCAAGTGATTTTTGCATAAATTTAATTATTATCAGTCACAGTACGCCCGGGCCAGCGCCGGCAGAGGTTTAAACACGTCTCATAATGTGGTTCAAGCGAAGGCACGGAGACCTAAATAGAACCGTTTTTCCCCCGAAGGGTAAAAAACGGATATTTAGGTTCCTGCCGAAGCTTGAACCACACCTAAGGGCCTTGCCGGCTTATGTGGTACTGAAGAGAAAGCAGCCGCGCGCTGGCAACCGGGCGACATTAGTACTTGGGTAGCGCGATAGATGGCGCTACTAGTTGATGAATTCGCTTGATTAGGGCTGAGTTACAAGGGTGTTATCTCATAATGTGGTTCAAGCTTCGGCAGGAACCTAAATATCCGTTTTTTACCCTTCGGGGGAAAAACGGTTCTATTTGAATGTCAAAATTATCGTACGCCTATCAAAAAGGCAATACCCCAAAATACCTGTAAACGAGCAATTCTTGTTTATTTATATATTTTATATATTTCGGGGATCTCGGATACGGATCCAACGATTTCGATGAAATTTGCTATATGGGGGTTTCCGGGGACGATAAATCGATCTAGCTAGGTCTTATCTCTGGAAAAACGCGCATTTTTGAGGTTTTATATTATGTTATCCGAGCAAAGCTTGGTCTCCCAGATATTAAGCTTAAATTTCCAATAGGACATTTCGACATTTTTGACTTACACCAAGGAGACGGAACCCAAAAGGTGCTAATTTTAGCCTATTTCTGAGGGAAAGTGTCATATTTGCTTCAAATATTACTAGACTTTTTAGGTGGTGTGGCGTACGATAATGCTTTTGGAACGTACATCGTACCTACCGGAGCCCAAATTATCGTACATGGACGTCATTTATCGTACGCCTGGCACGGTACTTACCATACAGCTATTCATCGCGCTATGTCAGCGAAATGCGCACGTGCGAGATTCCGAGAAACCATACCACAGGCCACTGTTAGGCCGGGAACACAAAGAATTCAAAATGTGTACCTATACTGTATGTGAAGTTTCCAACCCGCATTGGGCCAGCGTGGGGACTTAGATGGCCTTCAAATAACAAGATTGTAGGTACTTTTTCGTCCGGTGTCAGTTTCCGTCCACTTGACGAAATTTGAATATAAACCTTCATTGCTGCACAAATTTGGACTTATTGCATCCTTAATATCTAAACAATTTATCTATCTACATAAAAATTAGCAAATTATAAATGAAATGTATTATTTACTAATCCGTCAAGTGGACGGAAACTGACACCGGACGGTAAACTGACGCAAGTACCCTATGCGTTTGTGTCTGCGACTCAGGAGGATTAGTGTAACACCTGCCTTATCATGCAAGGTTCAAAGAATGCTTACATTACATTGAATTTAGTGCTCACATTGTAAATAAGAGCTGTGAAATAATATCTGTAGCTGTACCTATTACATTACATTACTGGTTACACACTAGGCCACCAAACGAAGACCAAATCAGCCAATAAGGAGAAATAATTCGTGTATAAGCCGCTTATATACACGAAATAATTATTTCCCCAAATTGGCTGTTTTTTGGTCTTCGTTTGGTGAGCTACACGCAAATATAGTTATACCAAGAAAAGTCTGCAGCGATTTTGATAGCCCACGCAGTGCAAGTTGTCGCGAACATGCGAACCGGCTAATAGTTGCCAGCGTCATGGAGTAGATGGCGCTCGCAGTCATGTTTAAGTTAAATAACCGCTTCTAGGTTATTGTGATTTTTGAGGAAAAGACAAGAGGGTAGACGCCGAACGATAGTAAGAAAGGGAGGTTATGTGCGAACAGATATACGGGGGGAGAATTTTGCTTTGGGGATCAATTCAACGGCTTTCTTATGGTGTTATTAGATTAATGATGTGCCTCATGTAAATTGTGACTAACGTATATCAGTATTCAGAGTGAACAGTGATCCGAGGGAATTGTTGATGGCTAATATGAACTTATGGTAAACTTACTGTGAGGAATGGGGTCGCTATAAGGGGAGATTTGGAGGCGACTATGAGGTTCAAGAAACCAGGTGGATAATCAGGTGAAACTTATTTTATATGCAGGTAATAAAGTAGGACACCAGCAATGAGTGAATCGTCATCTCACTAACGTCCAGGCCTCATATAGGCATGTAGTATGATTACATATTGCTAACCAGTATCAGTAAAGGCATCATCTCATTCGATAGGTTAACAAGTATGGTGAGCTTGACGACATGGTGGAGATGCTGGGATTTTATGCACATGCACTGTAATCATCATCAAAAGTAACATATGAAAGGTCAATTTATATATGCACGTACAACTAAAGAGTTACATTTTTTGGTTTGTTCAGTTCAATTTAATGTTTTATTTCAGGCATGAAATGAAGCCCATATTTATGTAATCCTATTCTTGCAAAAAGGCGTTAAGCAGGCAAATATGTTAGTGGTTCACCGGAGCACATATGCAATTAAGTGCCTACATTTTATTGAACATTCTTGCTCTTTGATATACAAGAGATTGCAAATGTCAGTAAATATATATATAGTTTATAAAAAATAGGTACGTATCTAAATACAAAAATTTCCTTGGTAAATTATATACAAAATTGTTTCAAAAAAATTCTACTTGGAATACAAAATACTAAAAAGCTCGCTTTAATCTTTGAAAGCAGTGTGTTAATCAATCAGTCCTATAGAGTGCAAATTTGGAGTTGATTCCTCATGTTAAGTAGTAGAATGGAATTTCAAGTGATGGTTTTGAATTATAAAAATATTTGAAAGCATATGTTATATATTTAACGTTTTACAGCCAGTATTTGTCACTGGTTGATGTGATAAAAATGTTTGTGTCACCAGGGCAGCAAAGTTTGTTTTTAACCCACGTACCTTGAAACCCTCGCAACGCTCAGGATTCCAACATTTCTATGTTATAAGAATGAGAGACTGGCTAAGATTGTCACATCAGAAAAGATAACACAATATTGGTATGTTTACTATAAATTCTATCAGAGAGGTGTTTATAATCAGTTTTTAAACACTAACTTGGTAAGACTACCTTCAACAAGAGCCATGGAACTGCTTAAGTCTCAGATTTCATTACGTTGAAACTAATCATTACGTACATTTTTCATTAAACATGTCTAAAAACGTGGGTGACGAAACGGACATTCAACTCAAGTTTTAACGCCCTAAGCAGTAGAAATTTACACTTATCAGCAATAATCCTGAACTGAAATATATATATGTCATGTATCAAAGAAAAGGTGAAGAAGCCCTCCACTTGCAATATTTGATAAAAGTAACTAGATTTTTTCTCAAAGTTGTGAATAATCTTATTGTTCTCTTAAATATCATATGATTGTTACCGTTACCATACCTGCTCATGCCTAACAAGTTTAAGTTGAACAGGAGGTTTATATATAATCTATATTTGGGTGTATGTTATGATTATGTTCACAAGAACATGGTTTCATTTTGATATTTATTATGTTTGATGATGTAGTTGACAAGTTGCTTTACTTGTTTAGTTTTAGTTACCTGACCAATCTTTGATAAAGTCATGCACTAATAAAAATTTACGACATTTTGAAAAATAACAGTCTTGAACGATTCACGGTTAAGGGAAAGGTAATCACGGTCTATATAAATATATTTTGAATTAAAATTTGCTGGTCGATTTGTGAACCAGAATGGATCCTTTCAAACAGCGACTTTATCACCTGAGCTAGAAGATTCAAATTATGCAGTTGATCAACAATTTCACATTACTAATTACATCTGTTTTTAAATTGGGTTCTTAAGTGACGATTATGACCTTTTCGTAATTTAATTCAATGTAAGACATAAATGAAATCGCATAAATTATTAGATCTGTTAAAATAATTATATGCGATTTTTTTTGGCATCCATGCCTTTGCAATTTTGTTTGTAACGTTGCATGAGTTAAGATCTTAATATTAAAATAATAAGAATCATAATCTCACATGCATTGTTCTGTGTGGCCGAATAGTTTTAGTACCAAATTGAAAATTTATTTTTAATGCGGGTAGTTGATATTACTTATGGCTTACCAACTGTTGTTGCTTACAAACCAGTTTAGGTCTGACCTCCGATTTTGTATATATTCTATTACATCGGTATTTAGTTAAATTGGTGGTAAACAATATTTTTTGTGATCATGAAGTTCCACGCCAAGTTAATTCTTACTGGATTGCATGTTTTTCTAGAAGATGCATTGCTTGCAGAATACCCGCTTCATCACAAATTATCCGCTCAGCCATGATTAAACTAGTCGTGAGCGCAAGTGTGGTGAAATGACAACAATTTATACTGCGTATCTTTTCATGAAACGAATGTATCATGTTTAACGTATTAGCCTTATACTTATATGGTCAATATTTTTACAACAACACAATATTCTTTATTGCTCACCAATATGTAAAGGAACTTAACACATATCACTTATACTATGGTGCACAACAGGCGGTCTTATCGCTAAAAGATTGATATCTTCCAGACAAACAAACCAGGCTATTATAATGGTATGTTTTGCGGATCCATATTTTCACTGGGCTTTAATCAGAACCATTGAGTTTAATTAAAAACTCGAATTTAACACTCACCTCGTTTGAAGGACTAGAACCACTCATATCATAAGAGATGTTAATATGGAATTTCTTGCCTCATCGTTGTTTGTTGTTACAATCTTAAGGAATTGTAACGGATTGGTTTCCTGAAAGTCGGTACAATTTAGTTGTAATGTGCCTGAATGAAAATGCAGGAGGCACTTGAAATCAGATTACAATTTGACGTCATATGTACAATGTAGATACATACTACTCAAACTCAAAGGACCAGGAACATCATTGGAACTCAATCAGAATCACTCAGCCATTCCAATGGTACCAGCAAACTGCCAAAAATGGGGCTCGCTAGATTTAACAATAGTAACATACTCAATTGGCATGCATGATATTTCTGTTCTCAAAGAATAAACGGGTAAAATGATTGTAAACGAATAAAAAACTACCGAATTAATTTAAACAAAATTCACTTACTTAATGGATTGCGTTTAATCAGCGTTACATTAAGGTTCCAAAGACTTGTCTGTTGATGTAATAAAGCATAGTATCTTAATTTATTCCCAATTAACATTTCAATATAGATTGTTATCAGAGAATCAGTAAATATCAACTTGGATATATAAATGACAAAGGCAAAACTGTTTAATATAAGCCACCACTAATATGTTTGCACTTAAGCAATACCCTAAGGTATAATGACTTCCTATTATTACTGAACCATTGATTCTTAGTGTGGAAAGTCCATAAGATTAGTGATTAGATAAAGATTAACTAAACTTCTGAATTGTGTATGTATGTACATACGATGACCCAAACCTAAAGTGTTAAAAATGCTAAAATAAGTTTTTTTTTTTTTTTTTTTTTAATCTTTATTAAAGAGCTTTATCGCTTAGCGATTATGTCGCTCCATATAATCAACATGCAATCACACTCATTTACGATTACTTAGGCCTATATTTACTAGCTTGAACAGTGCTCTGGCCTCGTCCGACAACGGAAAAGCCAGGGCACTATTGCAGCCACCAACATTGTGAAAAGTATTAAATGATATTTTCAGTTGGCTCCTAAAGGACTCGTTCCGCACACATTCCACCAATATGTGGTATACGTCCTCAATCATATGACATTCTGAACATAATGGTGAGGTAACTTTACGCATCATAAATAGAACCGTTTTTCCCCCGAAGGGTAAAAAACGGATATTTAGGTTCCTGCCGAAGCTTGAACCACATTATGAGATAACACCCTTGTAACTCAGCCCTAATCAAGCGAATTCATCAACTAGTAGCGCCATCTATCGCGCTACCCAAGTACTAATGTCGCCCGGTTGCCAGCGCTCGGCTGCTTTCTCTTCAGTACCACATAAGCCGGCAAGGCCCTTAGGTGTGGTTCAAGCTTCGGCAGGAACCTAAATATCCGTTTTTTACCCTTCGGGGGAAAAACGGTTCTATTTAGGTGTCCATGCCTTCGCTTGAACCACATTATGAGACGTGTTTAAACCTCTGCCGGCGCTGGCCCGGGCGTACTGTGACTGATAATATTTAAATTTATACAAAAATCACATGATAAGAATATGGGCTTGAAATTTATTCCATATCGATATACTAAAGGATTGTTTACGTCAAACCTTACTAGATTTTCCTTATTTGTAATTACCGATAGATGAGACAATTGTTAGCACGGACTGGCAACATAAGTTATCCATTGTGACTATAAAACTTTTTATATAAAACAAAACTGTGTGACTATTAGTTGAAAGACTGTCCCTAATATCATAATTAAAGACATATAAGTAGGTACTTGTAGGTCGTACAAATTTAAGTGTAACCACTATCTGAAGTAGTAGCTCTGATGCGTGTAACGTGAACCTCATCGAGTGAGTTTTACATTTAACCCGTCCAAACTACCTGATGCTTTCCTTACAATAGCCACTAGGTGATAAAAAGGTTTTGTTGTATGATGTAATGATATTACTACTACTTATCTACTGCTTAACACAAATATAGCACTGCCGGCCCATCCACTGTTTAAAATTTTGTAACTAATTGGAAAAGCTTGGGTCCTCTCTGATTTATTGTATTTTCCAACAATTTAATGTAAATTGGTAAGTTGCATCATAGACCAGATGTAATGTAATATGACTTTTAATGTGGACAAATAACCAAATGTTTGTATATGTACCCACTAGAATACGATATTAACATTATTTAGATATTAATACATAGTTATTGACTACTAGGTATACCAGGTTTATTTGTTAATGGGCTATCCTTACATAAGGACAACATATTCCGTAAATGTGTTAGAAATTATAAACATGATGTTCTTATTTCTTATTTGTGGAAGTAATTGAGATTTATTTCGAATCAAGTACTCCTCTGCCTGAAAGTAGCGTCAGAAAGTGAAGAATAAAATACAACACTTCATGATTTAATGTATGCGTTACTAGTAACAACTCTCAACAACCTAGCAGTAGTTTCAACTGAGGCGATAATACATTCTTCCTTACTGATTAGTTTTAGGTGAGGGTTGCTTTAAAAACTACCATATTAATAGTAAGCCATGAAAAGATATTAATTCTTATATGAAATGGTAGGCTCCTACTTATTTTAAGTGTCATTTATGCTGCTAAATTTACTACTTCCCACAGATAACTGAAAACTTGCCAATTAGGCTGGTGCCGGGTCAACCAATCTTTAAATGATGTGCTTGTCAGTCATGCAAGCGAATAAACGAATGAACAGAATCACTGACACGCAGGTGACAACCGTATGGAGGCGATGATTATGAATTTAAAGTGATGCTGACAACTCTAGTTGTTGTGGATGGCATCTCACCATGATGTTGTGCGTAGACTGAAGATCCGTCTACCAGGTAGGATATTTTAGAAGATTTTTTAATCTTTGAATAATTCCAATGCCTTCACCTATAATTTTTAGGCTAATTATAATAAAGGCTTGTAATTGTAGGTTGTTTAATGTTCACTCTTTCTGGTGGCAAGCTGATTCCCAAACTGAAGATTATATGGTTCGCGCGCTGGTAATGGATTGTGCTTTATTGTTAGACTTAGCACGATTTGTGAGTTTTTAATGCTTTCGTATACATACGATCTTCTAATAAGAGTGTAAAAACCTCTTGACTGACGATGAAAGACTCTTTGAGTAAGAGTAGGGGAGGTGGACTTATCCACTTTAAATTGTAGTGCAACCTTTTCAAACCAATTGCGGAACTTTCTTAACACCCAGACAAATTAAAACATTATTATTATTTATATATGGTCCGAACCAGTAAGTTCTTGGCATTATACCATTGCAGTGGCATAAACCACGGGTGTCTCATGATGTCATGATGTCATCTAATCTCAAGTGCTGCCAGCACCGGCGCGCGCGGGCGATGCTGTGGCACAATTCCTGTCAAACCTTAACACGTGTAGACGCGTTCATTACCAAATATTAATTTGATTACTTAATTTGTACTTTGAAGCCCCAATCCGCATTAGGCCAGCGTGGGGGCTATAGCCCAAGCCCTCTCGCGAGTGAGAAGAGGCCTGTGCCCAGTAGTGGGACGTATATAGGCTGAATTATTATTATTATTAATTTGTAGGTACTTTTGATTAGAAATTTAGCAATACAAGGACGTTGTATGTTGTTTATTGGCTTTCGTGCAATTAAGTTGTGTATCATTTGATTATCTTGAGGGAACCCTAGGGTTAATTAGGCATCATGATGCCCACAAATAAACAATTATTTGATGATCTAGGCCTTTCTGCGACATATTATATTTATGTCACTACCTTGACGTAATCATAGTATAAATAATAGTATGTACTATTACGACAGATTTTGACCACAAGGTGGTGCAAGCGCGAGCAGGCGTCCATTCTATAGCGGTGCGCGGCAACTACTAGTGCTAGACACCAAAATTAGCGACGCGACGAAATCGCGGAGTGAGCTACGCCTGACGTAACGTTGATATATGTCTACTGACATCTCATATATACTGTATTTAATGATATAAGCATATTATCATGAATATATAAATATATGAATTGTAGTTGTCTTCACAACTAATGCTGTAATTCGATTAGCGGCGCATCTGCCCTATAACCAAGACACGATGATTTTGTAGGGTACTACACCTGGAATTGATTGCATTGAAGATGACGTTTCCAATTACATGCTCTACGAGACCTGTTACAACAGTATGCTGTAAACCCTGGACTACAACCTTTCAGCTAAGCTTATAATACTTAGATCTGGCAATGACTGCAGAACTAGTGTTGATTTTCAGAGTAAATTGCAGGGTCTATTTAACCGGCGAACATATTTGTAGTCATATTTCGCTTAGATCGTGCATTTTGCCTGAACCACCGTATGTTGTTATTCTTCTATAAAATCACGCGAGTACTTCCTTATCTGCAAAGGGAACCTCTCATCTGGAAATCGAAAGAAGGATATTTCTGATCCGTGTTCTTTCAGAATCCGGTATCTGCTATCGGTGACTGCCTGCAAATTTTTTCTACATATTACGCATGTGTGTACGTTTACGTACGTTATACGTTTTTCTGTACGTTGGCTTGCCCCGCAGTCCACATGGTTTCAAAGTTTCTGAAGTGACTTCATTTTAATTTGTCTATTTGGAAAAATTATACAATCATCGTTTAGATTTAAAGCCGTGGACCGTGGCTGTTGGTTCGACAGCTTAGTTCCCTTAGTCGGCTTCACCTCTAATTCAATTCGCGATTTTTCGAAACAGAATCAGTAACACCACTCTAACTACCGAAAAATCTTTTCATAAATTCTTTATTTATTTACATAACTTGAAGGAGCGCTTCATCTTCTACATAGGCATAACATTTACCACTAAAGAAACCGATGTTTCACCTATTGAACAATCATGGGTAACTATGCGGATTGCCATACTAAATTAATATTTTACTAGTTGGTCCTTTTAGACATATACCGCCTGTTTCCGATAGTTATATTACCAGTAAGAGTTCATTCATTTCCTTTGAAATTTAACTATGTAACGTTTATGGTCAACGTTTTATGATGCATGATTGTTATACCAACGGCAGGTCGATAACACAACCGGCTGCTTAGATAATCTTCCGAAGTGGAGCTTGTTACTTACAGCATTTGAACCTAATTTCACAAGTTTCTACCTGACTGATGTGAATGGAGCACTAATTACATTATAAATGCCTTTGTCAGTTCGGTCTATTGGACGGAATGCGATGGAAGGTACTTGCTGTTTTCTACGTGTTTCTCTTAGTTCAGTGGTCTCTGTTTCACAGCTACATAGTAGACGATTTAAAGTAAGTAAAAGATTTCTCTTTGTAACAGGCCGCAATTTTTTAGCTAATGGTCAATATTTAGAGAGTATACAGGAGATGCTTCAGTATTCCCAAAGACACTATCAACCTGACTAGTCATTCATCATTCAAAAGAGGGATTTAGTGCGATGATTTTTCACTAATATATACGAGTATCATAAACTCTATTCTTTTCAGGTTTAGAGCCGCAATAAAGAGATATCTCTTGTTAGCCTATGACAGAGCCGTAAATGAATTGGCATTATACTTGTATTGGTATTCCTATTCAGAAGAGGGAGTTTTAGTTTTCTTTCCTTCTTTAAGGCTAACGTCAATTTTCTTGCCTCCCCCTCTCTCTTTATGGTATAGGATCTAGTTGGGCAAAGTATAACACAAGGTTTTTCACTTTGTACTTTTCCCTTTTCACAGTTTCTTAACTGCTATTTTTCATGGCCAGTTAGTCATACAGTTTAGGATCCTCAGAATGTATATTTTTGGTTTGTTTGGTATCTCACGGCAACTGTTTGTTATCGACCTAGACCAACATTTGTACACGACCAAGACGGAAACCTTCCTTTTTCCTGGCAGGTTGAGACAATTACTGTAACTGCATTTCATTATCAATATCGCGCCAAACCCGCTAATAGCAATTCTGCTGCTCGTCGTTCTAAAATAAGGTGACACACCATTTGGTCGGCTACAATGATGATAACGCCCACTAAGTCGTGCATTGGTTCATGACCATGCAGATTTTAAATGCGAGGCCGACTGTGCAGACATCGAACGATAAAGCGACCAATAAGACGTCCGCTACCGTATTAATGGTAGACCATGAGACAACGGTTTTTGTTTAACAAGACAACATCATTTCAATGTCATTTCAGAGGACGATGCGATATCATCTCATAGGACGACGTATTAATGTCTCACGATACGACAAAATGTAGTCTTATGGAACAATGCAATGTAGTCCTATGGGACGCAATATCCTCTCACGGGACGATACCACAGGATGGCGCAATGTCTTCTCACATGATGACGTAACTCATCGCGATGCCTGTCGTATCACAGGATGACGCCTTATTGTTTTACAGGACGACGCTTGATGTCCCACAGGACGATGTCATGTCATCTCACGGGACTGAGTGAGACGCGCAACGATGCTTGTCGTCCAACGGGACGACGCTGTGTGCCATTTATACCCGTAGGTATTCTTTTTATGATGATGGCTATAAGAGCTCACTTAGTCTCATCGCTGGGCCACGGGCACTGAGCGGAATGTCACAAGGTCTTTTAACGAGACGATGCTCGTCGTCTTACAAGACGCTGCCATGTCGTCTGTCAGGACAATACCATGTCGTGTGTCAGGACGATACCACGGGACGACGCCTTGTCGTCTCACAGGACGACGTCTTGTCGTCTCACGGGACGACGTCTTGTCGTCTCACGGGACGACGCCTTGTCGTCTCACGGGACGACGCCTTGTCGTCTCACGGGACGACGCCTTGTCGTCTCACGGGACGACGCCTTGTCGTCTCACGGGACGACGCCTTGTCGTCTCACGGGACGACGCCTTGTCGTCTCACGGGTTGACGCCATGTCGTCTCACGGGACGACGCTTTGTCGTCTCACGGGACGACGCCTTGTCGTCTCACGGGACGACGCTTGTCGTCTCATGGGACGACGCCATGTCGTCTCACGGGACGACGCTTGTTGTCCCACAGGACGAGGCCATGAGGCGTAAGTACCCGTGTACTTTTTATGACGGTGCCTGTAGGAAGGTCACTGCGTCTCGTCGCTGGGCCATGGGCACCGAGCGGAATGTCACGAAGTTGGAGGTTTTCAAAATATTTTTACGATTTAAATTTCTTGATCTTTTTAAACTTGCTTTGTAAACGTGTTGCTCGGCTGAGTTACAAAAGCGTACTGAAGAGAAAGCAGCCGAGCGCTGGCAACCGGGCGACATTAGTACTTGGGTAGCGCGATAGATGGCGCTACTAGTTGATGAATTCGCTTGATTAGGGCTGAGTTACAAGGGTGTTATCTCATAATGTGGTTCAAGCGAAGGCATGGACACCTAAATCCAAACTTATTAAGTGGAATGTGCCCCGAACGTACTCTTAATGCTGTTACTATTTCTTGCCGATTAAGCGAACAATCTATCCATGGAGTATTTATAAGTTCAGGCTGGATCGTTCTGTACCAAATGCCTTTTACTTTTGCCCTTTCGTCAAAGTACTCTGTCCATAATTGGCGACATTGTTTTTTCACTAATTTGATACACTCGGAGAAGAAAGGTAAAATGTTGCATACGGTATCACTATGACAGGCTTGCTTAGCAAACAAATCTACTTTTTCGTTTCCGGTAATGCCTATATGTGAAGGAATCCACTGCAGAGTCAATGATTTCCCCATAGATTCCAGATTATAAATGCTTTTAAGTATACTATAGGCAATCGGCAGTCCTCGATAACTCGAGGTACAGCGAGCCAGATGTTGTAATGCGCTTTTAGAGTCTGTTAAAATTACAAATTTATCACAATCAATTGTTTTAATATAGGATATTGCCTCTGCAATGGCTACTAACTCCCCGTGCATGATGGATAAGTCAGATGTTATTTTCAATTCTAAATGTGTTTCACACTGAGGGTCATAAAATGCGGCACCCATTGCACCTTCTTCCTTAGAACTGTCAGTGAATAGTTGGTAGAAGTTATGATAACTATTGCTAATAAACTGAATAATTGAGGATTTAGTTGTTTGGTTATAGCTGCGCTTTGGTTCATCGACTATATTTACATCTAATCTAAGTATATCTGTAAGATCAACTTTGTTAACCCATAATGGTAATGAAAACATTTCTAACTCTCTACTAGATTGGACAGAAACTGGTTTGAATGAATTGTGTATAGAAGCTAACAGTGGGGTTTTTTTCCGGAATCGCTTATAAGATGAACTTACTTCAGATAACTCTTGTAATGATTTAATAATATTATTACTATTTAGTGATCTGGATTTAAGCCAGAATTTTCCTCCCAAAAAAAATCGACGTACTTGTAGTGGAGGCAAGGAAAGTTCATTTTCCATCACATGGATGGGCGTCGACTTAATAAAACCGCCAATGGTACGTAAAGCTTGATTTTGGACCTTGTCTAATTTATATAGATGTTTATTATAACTATGATCATATAAAAAGGATGCGTAATCTATTCTACTACGTATGATTGCCATGAACAGTCTTCTCAAATGTTTAGGGTGCACTCCCCATCTAGAGCCAACCAGTACTTTGAAAATATTAAGAAATTTTTGAACTTTTTGAGTGACTTCATTTATGTGTTTAGCCCACGTAAGAGAACGATCCAACCAGACACCAAGATACTTTACAGTTTCTACTATTTCTAAGTTGTAATTATTTAAACTCAACTGGACAATATCTCGACATGGACCTCTTTTGAAAATACATAATTTAGATTTGGTGATTGAAATATTTAGGCCCAAGTTACTTAAACATTCATTAAAAATCTGCAAGGAACTTTGCAACTCCATTTTAGCCTCTCCAATGTTCTTACTTGTAAAGTATAGTACATAATCGTCCGCGTACTGACTAATGGAAACCCTATGGATCTGATCCCGGATAAATATCGTGGCAACATTGAATAACAAAGGCGATAAGGGATCTCCTTGAGCTAGTCCACGGTCAGTTTTTCGGCTCAAAACTACTCCACTATCCGCTTTAATTGTAAGAGTCCTTTCCTTTAAAAAGTTCCAAAGATATTTAGAAATTTTTGAACTAATGTCTAGGCGGTCTAAATTACTTAGTAGGCTAATTACGTCAATATTATTATAGGCGTTATCGATATCTATAAAACATCCTAACGTGGTCATATTTTTCGCTAAACCTATCTGTATATCAGTAACTAATCGGGCCAAGCTATCAAAACATGATCTCGTCTTTCTAAAACCTACTGTTTCTTCTGAAAACATTTTGTTTTTTTCTAAATACCACTCCAATCGCTTGTTAAGAATTGCATGAAATATTTTGCATACGCATGAAATTAAAGATATAGGCCGCATAGCAGAGTTTGAATTTGGGTCTCTGCCCGGTTTAGGAATTGGGATAACACGAATTTCCTTCCATTGACTAGGCACAAATCCAGAAATTAAAAATTGATTATATAAATTTAATAGTATTATCTTGCCATTTGTAGGGAGTTTTTTAATCATCGAGTATGAAATTTCATCAGAACCAGGGGCAGTGTCTTTCGATTTAATACATGAGTTAAGTTCCTGAATAGTAATTGGTACTTCTATCACTGGGTTTTGCGAGCTGAATACAGGTTCAGGTGGAGAAACTGAGTCAGGAGTCAGAATGGCAAGAAGAACTAGAGCCTTATCCTCATCCACATGAGATCTTTGAGCATTATATCCCTTGAGCCACCTCATTCGGTTCCACATGTCAGATGGAGACGTCACATCACCTAAAGAGCTACAAAATTCCTGCCAGCTTTTACTTTTACTGTTCCTAATTAGTTTTTGTGCTGACCGTATTTTATCCTGAAGATCCTGAAGGTTCCGCGGGGTAGGATTACGTCTAAACTTGGCCAACGCCAGACGTCGTTCTGCTACAGCGCGGGATATATCAGAATTCCAATAGGATTTCGGGGTAAACATATTTGTTGGATTATTGTTAATTTTATACATCGGAATGTTTTCATCCGCCGCTGTATTTAAGTTATTAATAAATTCATTGTAAGCCTCTTGAGGATCCTCAGGTAAAACAATACTCTTAAATAAATTATGAAGTTGCAACGAATATTTTTCCCAATTAGCCATTTTATAGTTTCTGCGACAAGTAGGCCTCATATAGGTTTTGAGTTCAGTGGAAATTTTAATTATTAAATGGTCACTACCTAGAGATTCATTTAAAACAGCCCATTTCATAATTAACGATATGTCGCTAGATGCTACAGATAAATCGGGAGAAGACAATTGCAATACACCATTAACTAGTTTCGATCGAGTTGGACTGCCATCATTAATTGATACAAAATTATTATCCAATAAGGAATCATTAATTTTAGTACCTCTACTCTCTGTCTTGTATGACCAATTTGTATGATGCCCGTTAAAATCTCCGAGTACAAGGGTTTTCTGTTGAAAATGAGAAAATATCGAATCCCAATCATTTTGCGACGTCGTAATGGAAGATGGGCAGTATACTCCAATTATGTTTTCAATTTGATTACAATTGAACAACTTGACAGATACAGTTTCGATTCCAGCATTACCGCAAACAATGTGACTTTGTTGAGCTTTAATCGACTTGTGTGTCAAAATTGCTACACCTCCGTAACCGTCTATTCTATCAGAACGAAACATATTGTAATTATTTACTTTTAAATAGCATTCGGGTTCAAGCCATGTTTCGCTTATAACGGCAATATGGACCTTTTCCTGTATGAGTAGCTGTTCAAATGCAACCAACTTTGGCCTAATGCTTTGCGAATTCCACTGTAAAATATTTAGTCTAATCGGGCCCCTTCTATTAGGCTTTAAATCCATTTAAAATATTTTTGAAAAGTGATGAATCGCAGACATAATTTGTAACAAATGATAAAAAGTACTCACTGCTGTATATTGTATATACATGTAGGTACTTTGGTTTTCTGCCGCCTACCGGCAGATACAAATAAATGTCAGTCTCGAATTACGTGTGTTTCATTCGCCGTCCTTCTAAAGCATTTCCCAGTACATACCATTTGGCGACGAGTCCGGTTAATAAATTTGGGTGTTTAGCAAGTGCTTAAGTGTTAAAATCATGGCTGAAAATAAAAAACCTGACCTAAGTGCCCTTAAAGAGTTTAAAATGAATGTCGACGTATGGTCGACGTACGTGAGCAGATTGAAGGCGTGGTTTACTTTACAAGATGTAAAAGTTGCTGATTTTTCGAAATACCTCGTTGCGGTAGTGGGCACCGAGCCTTTAGATTTAATCATAGACCTGTGCTACCCGGAGACACCCGAAAAGGTTGGTTTCGATACAATTGTAACCTTAGTCGACGAACATCTGTCACCAAAAAGGTCAATAATCGCAGAGCGAATGATCTTTAGGGCATGTAAACAAGTCGAAGGTCAAACCATAAGCGAGTACCTCGTGCAACTGAAGAAATTAAGTAAGCATTGTAAGTTTTCGGATAACAACATTTTGAAGGAAAACTTACGGGACCAATTTGTTTACGGGTTACAAAGCGAGCGCATTCGACAGCGAATGCTTACAGAGGACGATGGGCTCACGTACAAACGCGCCACGGAATTGGCGTTGTCGCTGGAGGCGGCCGTTCGAGACTCCAAGCCAGCGGGGCTGGCTCAGCAACCTGCAACCGCGTCGGGCAACCGCGGCGAAGCGGAGCCCGTGTTCGCGGTCAGCGGCGGCGGCGCGCCGCGCCAGAGAGGCGGCGGCGGCAGCGGCGCGCGGGCTCGAGGCTCGCGCCACAGGCCTCAGCGTCGAGGCTACGGCGACTACGGCCGAGGAGGGTCGACATCGTCAGGAGGACAGTGCTATCGTTGTGACGGACGGCATCCGGAGCAGCAGTGTTCATTTAAAAATAGTGAGTGCTATGTGTGCGGTGATGTAGGCCATATCGCCAAAATGTGTCGTTTTAGAAAAGATCCCAAGAGAGTACATCGCGTCATCACTGAGGAAATCGATGGACTGCAATCTGACGGGTCTGACTCCGAGGACGGGCCCCTACAAGTCTATCAGCTGAGCGACGCCGATGCGGAACCAGATACTAAGTGGATGGTTAAGGTAAACGTCAATAACGTTTCATTAATGATGGAAGGTGATACTGGCGCCGCTATTAGTATTATATCCTTTAGTACGTATAAGAAACATTTTGGTAATTGTAAGCTATACCCGTCCGAGTCGAATTTAACAATGTACAGTGGTCACAAGGTGAAACCAAAAGGTAAAATTATTTGTACAGTTCAACTCGGTAACCAAACTGTAAATGGTTTAAAATTGGTTGTCTACGATAATGATTCCAGTGTACCGTTGCTAGGCCGTAATTGGTTGAGGGCTTTCGGTATAGAATTTCCGCGCATAAATGATAACAATAACGTGAACGCTGTGAACGTAAAACGTAGTAGTGAGGAAATCTGTACAAAACTAAATAAGTTATTTCCTAACGTTTTTGCGGACGGTATTGGCACTTTTAACAAAACAAAATTAAGACTCGATATAAATAGTGACGTAACGCCCGTGTGGCGGCGGCCCCGGCCCGTGCCGATTGCGCTGCGGCCCGCCGTGGAGGCCGAGCTGGCGCGGTTGCAGAGCGAGGGCATCATCTCGCCCGTGGAGTGGAGTGAATGGGGGACACCCGTGGTGCCGGTCATCAAGAAAAATGGGGCCGTTCGGCTTTGTGGAGACTTTAAAACAACGGTTAACCCAGTTTTAGTCGATGATAAGTACCCTATTCCGCGGATTGATGACATATTTTCGTCACTCCAGGGCGGGAAATATTTCAGTAAAATTGATCTTAGTCAAGCGTATCTGCAAATCGAATTAGATGAAGATTCGAGAAAGTTATGTACTATAGTCACGTTACAAGGGATGTTTTGTTATAATAGATTACCGTTCGGTATTAAGTGTGCCCCAAACAAGTTTCAAAGAATAATGGATAAATTATTTAGAATGCGGTATGTTACCTGTTATTTAGATGATTTGAATGTGTCGGGTGTAGACTTCGAAGACCACTGGCAACGATTGTTAAAAGTTTTCAGTATTTTGTCAGATTGCGGTTTGCGTGTTGCTCCAAATAAGTGTAGTTTTTTCCAAACGTCTGTGTCGTATCTCGGGTACATTATTGACGCCGACGGGCTACATACAGAAGTAAATAAGGTAGACGCAGTTAATAATACACCTTTGCCTACCAACGTAAAAGAGTTAAAAGCTTTTCTAGGCTTAGTAAATTATTATGGTAAATTTTTAAGAAACCTGAGTGACATATTGAGTCCGCTATACGAACTCTTAAAAACTGAGAACGAGTTTGTGTGGAGCTCGGCGTGCGACGCGGCATTCAAAAAAGTGAAACGGTTACTGGCGAAGGCTCCCGTGCTCGCGCACTTTGATGACGCACGGCCGACGTCGGTGACATGTGACGCGGCGCCGGGCGGCGTCGCCGCTGTGCTAGCGCAGCGCGGCCTCGATGGCCGCGAGCACGCCGTGCTCCACGCATCGCGCACACTCAGCGCCGCCGAAAAGAATTACGCGCAGATTTGTCGAGAGGGATTAGCGGTTATTTTTGGGGTAACCAGATTTCACGATTATATTTTTGGCAGGAAATTTACTCTTGTCACGGATTGTAAGCCGTTGGCATCAATATTTAGCGAAAAAAAAAGGGATACCGCTCATGGCAGCGAGCCGACTTCAAAGATGGGCAGTAATATTAGGCGCATATAATTATGAAGTGAAATGCATTGGTACACAACATAACTGCTTGGCAGATAGCTTGTCCAGAATACCGGTACCAGAGAATCATGTTCGATCACGTGTCGATACGTACCTACATTTTGTAGAAGACTCGGCGCCGATAAACTACAAAAGCATCGCGAAGAGTACGACGTCGGATAAACTTTTACAACAACTTACTAACGCGATTAAAACAAATTGGTTGTACTGTAACAGCGAAGACCTTAAGCCATATTATAATATAAGGCAATATTTGAGCGTCGAACAAGGTTGTGTTTTATACGGACATCGTGTAATTATCCCGACTAGTTTACGTGACCAAATATTAAATCAGTTGCACGAAACTCACCAAGGTATAGTGAAATGTAAGAGTTTGGCGCGCAACTATGTCTACTGGCCTAGCATCGACGCCGACATCGAGCGCGTGTGTCGCGCGTGCGACACGTGCGCGCGGGAGCGCGCGGCGCCCGCGGCGGCGCCCCTGCATCCGTGGGTATGGCCGCAAGAAACGTGGTACCGTTTGCATTGCGATTTTTTTTCATTGACAAACAATACGTTATATTATTTTGTTATTATAGATGCTCATTCAAAATGGATCGAAGCGTTTCGCGTTCCGGGCACCTCCGCCAAATCCACGATCGCTAAATTGCGTCATGTTTTTAGTCAATTCGGGTTTCCTCTCGAACTCGTGTCTGATAACGGACCACCGTTCAATAGCAATGAATTTGTGTGTTATTTGAAAAACAAGGGTGTTCAACACATAACAGTAACTCCTTACAAACCTAGTAGCAATGGATGCGCCGAGAACTGCGTAAAAATTGTTAAAACGGCATTAAAAAAAGCAATGCGGGATAAGGTTGATCTGGATGCTGCTTTGGAAGATTTCTTATCTATTTACAGAGCGACGCCACACACGATAACGGGAAAAACACCGGCGAGTCTAATGTTAAAGAGGGAGGTGCGTACGACCTTTGACCTTCTGCGGCCAAGCGTCAACGAGACAGTGCGAAGTAAGCAAATTGCGCAAATGAATTATAAAAAAGGGTCTTTTAGAGAATTCAACGTAGGAGATCGGGTATATTTTAAATTATATAAAAATAATAACTTTGCGTGGGAAACCGGTACCGTAAGCGAACGTGTAGGTCCATTAACTTATTACATTCGTAGCGGCGGTAAAGTATATAAAAAACATGTAGACCAGTTGCACCGCGATTACTCGATCGTGCCAGATGAAGCTAATGATGTCGTTATCGACAGTTATGCAACTGGATCGGCCCCTGCCTCTGAGTCAACTCCTGCGCCGGAGGAGCAAAGCAGGTCGCCCGCGCCCGCGTCCGCGAGCCCCGCAGCGGCCGGGGGCGCGTGCACCCCGGCCCGGTCGCGAATTTACAAAGCCTATACTGATAAGGTCCAGATGCGAACTGAACTGGATTAGCTTTTGTTTGGACAAAACTTGACCAAACCCTAATCCATTACAGTACAGAAATTTACTGAAATCGTATAGGCTTTATTGGCTACATTAATATGGATATTGTTGCTACAAATGCTAGTTTGTTGCGATCTAAAACTTGCATAATATTTTAGTAATGACTCCGATTGTATTATATTAATTACCGTTCGTGCTAATTACTTAAAAATGCCTATATTTTTTTTTCCATTTAAGAACTATATCAGTTGAGATATCTTATTAGGACATGTTTAGTGTGAAATCGTAATACAATTATAAGTCGACTGTATTTTATAATACATTGGTACATAACGAAGTAGATGATTTATTTAAGGACCAAGATTTACTACGGTGTTCTGCCTTTTCTCCGAAGTTTTATTATCCAAATTTCACTTGCCAGACAACTTTTCGGAGATGATTTACTTTGGCAACCAACAGTCGCCAAATTTTCATCATGACAACGTTTTACTTTATAGAATTATTGTTAAGTAGATTATTATTATGTGTACAACGTTTGGAGTACATTTCTTTGGTCAAATCATTCAATTTGCTACATATTTATTAATTCGATATCGTCTAGTCATTTGACAGATTTCACTGAGTCAAGATAGGTGCGACGACGAGCGAAGCGAGGAGGAGCGTGTTAGGTGAACTGCGACCAAACAGCGAACCGACTTTTTTTTACATAGAACGACTTTTCTGGCAACAGTTCATTTTCTTGAGGGTCGCAGTTCTAACTTAACCTAACCCACATTTTTGGTAACAGTTCGTTTTCTTGGGGGTCGTAGTTCTAACCTAACCTAACCCACTTTTCCAGCAACATTTCGTTTTCTTGGAGGTTGCAGATCAAACTAACCTAAACTACTTTTTTTGGCAATTTACATGAATACTAGGTGAAAAGTAATTTAGTAAAAAAATAATTGTTGAAATCAATATTCAGTGAATTTTAGTGTCGTACAAATAATACTCGATGAATAATATTGAATAATGACGGCGAGACTCCGCTCGACTAGGTATTGTGAGAGCATTAATGTTTAGATATATCGCGACAAAATCTAAAGCATTTGAGTAAATGAGTATTATTAAAATTTTGATATCACATTCAAACGTGACTGAACTTACTAAACTCGACTAGGTTTTGGCGTGAATAATATTTGAAAATATGTATGCAAAAAGCTAATCCATTTCAGTGACTACTTTTTACCGAAACGGTATAGATATTGTCAAGTAATATGCATGAACAAAAGCTCACGTATTACAATCTGAGTCGTGACTGAAATAGTATAGCTTTTGTAAATTCGCGGCCCGGTCACCGCATGTACCGCCACCAGACGACACCCGCGTACCGAGACCTAAAAGGAATCGCGTTGCACCTAAAAGATTCGGTTTTGAAATAGACTAAACCATTCGGTTTCACTTTTAGACACAATAGGATACATATTTGTACTTGTTATAGTCTTAAGAATGTAATGCTCAATCAATACTTTCATATATCTGTTTGCTTAAATATTAAGTACCTACAGAGTTACACAGTTAATTAACATCCTTCCGTATAGGTATACCATTGAAGTGAACGACTAAGGGCGGGTTGCACCAAACCACCTGCTAACGTAAGCACGGTTCGCTAAATTTTAACGCTGACGTGGGGGTCTTAACGATTGCTAAATAAAATGCGTTGCACCAACTATAAAATAACAGGACGTTAAAATTACTAATCGGTAATCGTATTGCCGTATTATGAACGCATTCCTACCAAACAATTTATGGTAGAATTTTTATTTTATATAGCAACCCAGTCATAAATGCCAAACTGAGTTGTCAAAATTCTCAAAGAGAAAAGTTTTGTAGGCGCGAACTACACTTTCTTTGCAGATTTAAAATCTAAATATTCAACAATATAAGCCATTCCTGAATATATTTATGGTTATATATTAAAAACACTCTAAAGTGAAATGTCTGACTACGATTGTTGAATGGCCTAGCTAAAGTCGGAATCAAACAAGGAGCGACATTGCCCGGTAAGTTATCTTATTAGTTTAATGCTTATAGCTGCTTCCTACTTTCAGTCCTTTCAGAGCCCTAAGCACAAGCATGCACAAGGGATTACTTGCGCTAACTACGCTATCTACAACTATGAAGCAAAGACGATAGTTAGGGAAAAAATTCCAATTATATTGTTGACAAAATAATGCATAACTGTTAGTAGCAGGCATTTGAGTTACTTTTGTACTTTAATTTAAAACTGCTTGGTCTAAGCATTAGTTGCCAAGCGGACCCCAGGCTCCCATGAGCCGTGGAAAATGGCGGGACAAACGCGAGGAATATGATGACTTATAATAATATCATGTTGCTTTCTTTTCAGGTTAGATTGACACCATATGATATGGAATACAAGATAAAAGTTACACACAAGTGAATGAATTCAAGAAATCAACAAATTATACAATTAAATTAACCGGAAGAAACTTGTTACAAAAAATAAAGTACAATTAGAAATATTATCTGAATTGCAATTTTGACAAGAAAATATATTGCTAGTTACCTTATCTACTTTATTTTCCATTTCATACTATTATCCTTTTTAGGTACTTAAGCAGTTTAGTGACCAATGGACGTAAAGGGTTACCCGGAGAGTAGATAAAGAACTTATTTATTTTACAATTATATTTAAGGATGTACCTACCTATCAGTTATTATATTTTCAGTCATACAGGTAACTTGCTTATTAACTATTTTATTTTCTTCGGGTGTAGATAAATAATTAAAAAGCCAGTATGGAGGGAAAACAAATAAAATAAAATTATTCAGACCGAGGGCCTTTTCTTGTGACAAATTCAGGGCTATTTAGGTACCTATGTTAGGTTTAAATGTTATGTATATAGGGACTTGAGGTAGGTTAATCAGTAGGTACTGTACTGGAACATTATTTCCAATACATACACAATACATGGCTTGGGTTAAATATATTTCAATGTATGACTGGTTGAACACAAATAAAATTCAGGTGACAAGAAGACAAGCCATATTATATTTTATTTGACCCAGGTATTGGTAGTTGTATTAAAGTTTTATAAATGTTGCTTTGTATTTTTAAAGTCACTGCAAATGTTTTTTGACTATAGTGGAAGAGCCCTACTTACAGAATACCTTGAATTTTGTCAATAGATATGCTTGTCAGATGCAGATACTATTGTTCCTTTCTGCATCTGACAAGCATATTATAAGTTCCTTTAAAACAACTCAGTTGTTCTCATGTATGTTCCATATTTCCAGAATAATTACTCTAATAAGCTTGGCAGCCAGTATTGCCTTGGCACGGTAATATATATTTTAGCTTTTTTTATTACTTAGGAAAGCGGCATCCCCCGGGCATTTATTTTTATTTTATGCTAAAGCAGCGGTCGGCAACTTGCGGCCCGCGAGCCTCCATGGCTATTTTGTATGTAATATTGACAAACGTCAATGTCTGATAAAGACATAAATATTAACAAAGTGCGGCCCGCGACTACTTTGTTAACTACTATGTGGCCCTTGGCTGCTAAAAGGTTGCCGACCGCTGTGCTAAAGGATGCTTTGCCATACTATGTTGATAATGGGTGCGGGATCCTATTAGAAGCAACACAAATTGCACTTGTGGTTGTAATTGCAATTCAAATATAGATAGCTCCAAAAATAATATTATTTTAGTTTAATGCCTACTTGGAAAGTTGTTGTTTCTTAGGGTTATGAATAAGATTATGTTGTAAAAGCAAATAAAACCCAAGTAAGTAGGAGTTGAAGTATTATAATCACTTTTGCATTACACATTTTTGTCACTTTATTATAACCTATTAGTTATGCCAACTAGTCTGGAATTGTCCCAATACATTCCACACTTCACAAAACTTCACTTGCCATACTCAAAATAGAACCGTTTTTCCCCCGAAGGGTAAAAAACGGATATTTAGGTTCCTGCCGAAGCTTGAACCACATTATGAGATAACACCCTTGTAACTCAGCCCTAATCAAGCGAATTCATCAACTAGTAGCGCCATCTATCGCGCTACCCAAGTACTAATGTCGCCCGGTTGCCAGCGCTCGGCTGCTTTCTCTTCAGTACCACATAAGCCGGCAAGGCCCTTAGGTGTGGTTCAAGCTTCGGCAGGAACCTAAATATCCGTTTTTTACCCTTCGGGGGAAAAACGGTTCTATTTAGGTGTCCATGCCTTCGCTTGAACCACATTATGAGACGTGTTTAAACCTCTGCCGGCGCTGGCCCGGGCGTACTGTGACTGATAATATTTAAATTTATGCAAAAATCACATGATAAGAATATGGGCTTGAAATTTATTCCATATCGATATACTAAAGGATTGTTTACGTCAAACCTTACTAGATTTTCCTTATTTGTAATTACCGATAGATGAGACAATTGTTAGCACGGACTGGCAACATAAGTTATCCATTGTGACTATAAAACTTTTTATATAAAACAAAACTGTGTGACTATTAGTTGAAAGACTGTCCCTAATATCATAATTAAAGACATATAAGTAGGTACTTGTAGGTCGTACAAATTTAAGTGTAACCACTATCTGAAGTAGTAGCTCTGATGCGTGTAACGTGAACCTCATCGAGTGAGTTTTACATTTAACCCGTCCAAACTACCTGATGCTTTCCTTACAATAGCCACTAGGTGATAAAAAGGTTTTGTTGTATGATGTAATGATATTACTACTACTTATCTACTGCTTAACACAAATATAGCACTGCCGGCCCATCCACTGTTTAAAATTTTGTAACTAATTGGAAAAGCTTGGGTCCTCTCTGATTTATTGTATTTTCCAACAATTTAATGTAAATTGGTAAGTTGCATCATAGACCAGATGTAATGTAATATGACTTTTAATGTGGACAAATAACCAAATGTTTGTATATGTACCCACTAGAATACGATATTAACATTATTTAGATATTAATACATAGTTATTGACTACTAGGTATACCAGGTTTATTTGTTAATGGGCTATCCTTACATAAGGACAACATATTCCGTAAATGTGTTAGAAATTATAAACATGATGTTCTTATTTCTTATTTGTGGAAGTAATTGAGATTTATTTCGAATCAAGTACTCCTCTGCCTGAAAGTAGCGTCAGAAAGTGAAGAATAAAATACAACACTTCATGATTTAATGTATGCGTTACTAGTAACAACTCTCAACAACCTAGCAGTAGTTTCAACTGAGGCGATAATACATTCTTCCTTACTGATTAGTTTTAGGTGAGGGTTGCTTTAAAAACTACCATATTAATAGTAAGCCATGAAAAGATATTAATTCTTATATGAAATGGTAGGCTCCTACTTATTTTAAGTGTCATTTATGCTGCTAAATTTACTACTCCCCACAGATAACTGAAAACTTGCCAATTAGGCTGGTGCCGGGTCAACCAATCTTTAAATGATGTGCTTGTCAGTCATGCAAGCGAATAAACGAATGAACAGAATCACTGACACGCAGGTGACAACCGTATGGAGGCGATGATTATGAATTTAAAGTGATGCTGACAACTCTAGTTGTTGTGGATGGCATCTCACCATGATGTTGTGCGTAGACTGAAGATCCGTCTACCAGGTAGGATATTTTAGAAGATTTTTTAATCTTTGAATAATTCCAATGCCTTCACCTATAATTTTTAGGCTAATTATAATAAAGGCTTGTAATTGTAGGTTGTTTAATGTTCACTCTTTCTGGTGGCAAGCTGATTCCCAAACTGAAGATTATATGGTTCGCGCGCTGGTAATGGATTGTGCTTTATTGTTAGACTTAGCACGATTTGTGAGTTTTTAATGCTTTCGTATACATACGATCTTCTAATAAGAGTGTAAAAACCTCTTGACTGACGATGAAAGACTCTTTGAGTAAGAGTAGGGGAGGTGGACTTATCCACTTTAAATTGTAGTGCAACCTTTTCAAACCAATTGCGGAACTTTCTTAACACCCAGACAAATTAAAACATTATTATTATTTATATATGGTCCGAACCAGTAAGTTCTTGGCATTATACCATTGCAGTGGCATAAACCACGGGTGTCTCATGATGTCATGATGTCATCTAATCTCAAGTGCTGCCAGCACCGGCGCGCGCGGGCGATGCTGTGGCACAATTCCTGTCAAACCTTAACACGTGTAGACGCGTTCATTACCAAATATTAATTTGATTACTTAATTTGTACTTTGAAGCCCCAATCCGCATTAGGCCAGCGTGGGGGCTATAGCCCAAGCCCTCTCGCGAGTGAGAAGAGGCCTGTGCCCAGTAGTGGGACGTATATAGGCTGAATTATTATTATTATTAATTTGTAGGTACTTTTGATTAGAAATTTAGCAATACAAGGACGTTGTATGTTGTTTATTGGCTTTCGTGCAATTAAGTTGTGTATCATTTGATTATCTTGAGGGAACCCTAGGGTTAATTAGGCATCATGATGCCCACAAATAAACAATTATTTGATGATCTAGGCCTTTCTGCGACATATTATATTTATGTCACTACCTTGACGTAATCATAGTATAAATAATAGTATGTACTATTACGACAGATTTTGACCACAAGGTGGTGCAAGCGCGAGCAGGCGTCCATTCTATAGCGGTGCGCGGCAACTACTAGTGCTAGACACCAAAATTAGCGACGCGACGAAATCGCGGAGTGAGCTACGCCTGACGTAACGTTGATATATGTCTACTGACATCTCATATATACTGTATTTAATGATATAAGCATATTATCATGAATATATAAATATATGAATTGTAGTTGTCTTCACAACTAATGCTGTAATTCGATTAGCGGCGCATCTGCCCTATAACCAAGACACGATGATTTTGTAGGGTACTACACCTGGAATTGATTGCATTGAAGATGACGTTTCCAATTACATGCTCTACGAGACCTGTTACAACAGTATGCTGTAAACCCTGGACTACAACCTTTCAGCTAAGCTTATAATACTTAGATCTGGCAATGACTGCAGAACTAGTGTTGATTTTCAGAGTAAATTGCAGGGTCTATTTAACCGGCGAACATATTTGTAGTCATATTTCGCTTAGATCGTGCATTTTGCCTGAACCACCGTATGTTGTTATTCTTCTATAAAATCACGCGAGTACTTCCTTATCTGCAAAGGGAACCTCTCATCTGGAAATCGAAAGAAGGATATTTCTGATCCGTGTTCTTTCAGAATCCGGTATCTGCTATCGGTGACTGCCTGCAAATTTTTTCTACATATTACGCATGTGTGTACGTTTACGTACGTTATACGTTTTTCTGTACGTTGGCTTGCCCCGCAGTCCACATGGTTTCAAAGTTTCTGAAGTGACTTCATTTTAATTTGTCTATTTGGAAAAATTATACAATCATCGTTTAGATTTAAAGCCGTGGACCGTGGCTGTTGGTTCGACAGCTTAGTTCCCTTAGTCGGCTTCACCTCTAATTCAATTCGCGATTTTTCGAAACAGAATCAGTAACACCACTCTAACTACCGAAAAATCTTTTCATAAATTCTTTATTTATTTACATAACTTGAAGGAGCGCTTCATCTTCTACATAGGCATAACATTTACCACTAAAGAAACCGATGTTTCACCTATTGAACAATCATGGGTAACTATGCGGATTGCCATACTAAATTAATATTTTACTAGTTGGTCCTTTTAGACATATACCGCCTGTTTCCGATAGTTATATTACCAGTAAGAGTTCATTCATTTCCTTTGAAATTTAACTATGTAACGTTTATGGTCAACGTTTTATGATGCATGATTGTTATACCAACGGCAGGTCGATAACACAACCGGCTGCTTAGATAATCTTCCGAAGTGGAGCTTGTTACTTACAGCATTTGAACCTAATTTCACAAGTTTCTACCTGACTGATGTGAATGGAGCACTAATTACATTATAAATGCCTTTGTCAGTTCGGTCTATTGGACGGAATGCGATGGAAGGTACTTGCTGTTTTCTACGTGTTTCTCTTAGTTCAGTGGTCTCTGTTTCACAGCTACATAGTAGACGATTTAAAGTAAGTAAAAGATTTCTCTTTGTAACAGGCCGCAATTTTTTAGCTAATGGTCAATATTTAGAGAGTATACAGGAGATGCTTCAGTATTCCCAAAGACACTATCAACCTGACTAGTCATTCATCATTCAAAAGAGGGATTTAGTGCGATGATTTTTCACTAATATATACGAGTATCATAAACTCTATTCTTTTCAGGTTTAGAGCCGCAATAAAGAGATATCTCTTGTTAGCCTATGACAGAGCCGTAAATGAATTGGCATTATACTTGTATTGGTATTCCTATTCAGAAGAGGGAGTTTTAGTTTTCTTTCCTTCTTTAAGGCTAACGTCAATTTTCTTGCCTCCCCCTCTCTCTTTATGGTATAGGATCTAGTTGGGCAAAGTATAACACAAGGTTTTTCACTTTGTACTTTTCCCTTTTCACAGTTTCTTAACTGCTATTTTTCATGGCCAGTTAGTCATACAGTTTAGGATCCTCAGAATGTATATTTTTGGTTTGTTTGGTATCTCACGGCAACTGTTTGTTATCGACCTAGACCAACATTTGTACACGACCAAGACGGAAACCTTCCTTTTTCCTGGCAGGTTGAGACAATTACTGTAACTGCATTTCATTATCAATATCGCGCCAAACCCGCTAATAGCAATTCTGCTGCTCGTCGTTCTAAAATAAGGTGACACACCATTTGGTCGGCTACAATGATGATAACGCCCACTAAGTCGTGCATTGGTTCATGACCATGCAGATTTTAAATGCGAGGCCGACTGTGCAGACATCGAACGATAAAGCGACCAATAAGACGTCCGCTACCGTATTAATGGTAGACCATGAGACAACGGTTTTTGTTTAACAAGACAACATCATTTCAATGTCATTTCAGAGGACGATGCGATATCATCTCATAGGACGACGTATTAATGTCTCACGATACGACAAAATGTAGTCTTATGGAACAATGCAATGTAGTCCTATGGGACGCAATATCCTCTCACGGGACGATACCACAGGATGGCGCAATGTCTTCTCACATGATGACGTAACTCATCGCGATGCCTGTCGTATCACAGGATGACGCCTTATTGTTTTACAGGACGACGCTTGATGTCCCACAGGACGATGTCATGTCATCTCACGGGACTGAGTGAGACGCGCAACGATGCTTGTCGTCCAACGGGACGACGCTGTGTGCCATTTATACCCGTAGGTATTCTTTTTATGATGATGGCTATAAGAGCTCACTTAGTCTCATCGCTGGGCCACGGGCACTGAGCGGAATGTCACAAGGTCTTTTAACGAGACGATGCTCGTCGTCTTACAAGACGCTGCCATGTCGTCTGTCAGGACAATACCATGTCGTGTGTCAGGACGATACCACGGGACGACGCCTTGTCGTCTCACAGGACGACGTCTTGTCGTCTCACAGGACGACGTCTTGTCGTCTCACGGGACGACGCCTTGTCGTCTCACGGGACGACGCCTTGTCGTCTCACGGGACGACGCCTTGTCGTCTCACGGGACGACGCCTTGTCGTCTCACGGGACGACGCCTTGTCGTCTCACGGGACGACGCCTTGTCGTCTCACGGGTTGACGCCATGTCGTCTCACGGGACGACGCTTTGTCGTCTCACGGGACGACGCCTTGTCGTCTCACGGGACGACGCTTGTCGTCTCATGGGACGACGCCATGTCGTCTCACGGGACGACGCTTGTTGTCCCACAGGACGAGGCCATGAGGCGTAAGTACCCGTGTACTTTTTATGACGGTGCCTGTAGGAAGGTCACTGCGTCTCGTCGCTGGGCCATGGGCACCGAGCGGAATGTCACGAAGTTGGAGGTTTTCAAAATATTTTTACGATTTAAATTTCTTGATCTTTTTAAACTTGCTTTGTAAACGTGTTGCTCGGCTGAGTTACAAAAGCGTACTGAAGAGAAAGCAGCCGAGCGCTGGCAACCGGGCGACATTAGTACTTGGGTAGCGCGATAGATGGCGCTACTAGTTGATGAATTCGCTTGATTAGGGCTGAGTTACAAGGGTGTTATCTCATAATGTGGTTCAAGCGAAGGCATGGACACCTAAATACTTGATTTTATATTTCGCAACTTGTTTTATGTACGTTTATAGTTCTAAACATAGTTCACTTCTATAGCGGGTTACGATTTTCAGAGGCAGACTTGTAGATGGTTATAGGTGCCATCTCGCTGTTTTCGAATATCATAGTTCGTCCGTGGTGGATTTGTCCAAAGGATTTATCATTTTTATCTTGATTCCAATAATCAGAAGCCTTTAATTGGTTTTAATGACCATCCTGGCGACAAGTAGTAGTGCCGACATTATATGCCGTCGAGTTTCATCTGATGGGACGTATTTGTTAACCTGTGATAACGTCAATCTGGTCTTAACTCCAACTTTGAGTCATTTTGCACGCAATTTAAACTTAAAACACGCACATTTCTTTTAAACTATAAATAAATTAATGTATTTATGAAAGACGGATCGTCTCCCAATTATAATGACTTTTAGAGCCATTCATGTCAACTGTCACACGTTTTTGCGTTTATAAACTCCACATTTTATTGTTATTAACATTTTTTTAATAATTTAAATAACATATTTCCTAAAATTATTGAAAAATCAAATATAAATTCATGAAATACGGACAAATTCAATAAAGTGCCGCCATTTTTATCAGGCGGTAAAATCGTTAACCAGTGGTCTACGACCGGTTAAGGGCAGCGTAACTTTTAACAGACGTTAGGCGTGGTGCAACCCAAATATGCAGTTAGCGTTCGTTAGCGCCATCTTTAGCCATGATCAGCACATCAAATGGGCACGGTGCAACCCGCCCTAAGGATAATCATTTGGTTCATAACTCATTAAGGTTCAAAATTGTATACTTGTTGAAGTGTATGTACCTACCTAGGTTTAAACAATTGTTGTATAGTAGGTATATTATAGTTGTATATATAGTGGGGTGTGTACATAAATATTCCACCTTATGTCAGTAGGTACATTTAATGTATAAAATAATATGTTAAGTAAATATATAGGTATAGGTATCATTTTTATTGTGTTTTCTCACTTACAGCTGTTTGTAAAATTATAACAAATTGTGAGGGGAGAATGCTGTATATTGTATATACATGTAGGTACTTTGGTTTTCTGCCGCCTACCGGCAGATACAAATAAATGTCAGTCTCGAATTACGTGTGTTTCATTCGCCGTCCTTCTAAAGCATTTCCCAGTACATACCACTCACAACATACTTGAATCGCAGTTTTGATCTTATCCACTATCGTACCCCTCTTAGAAAATATAATGTCTTTTAACTTTTTTAATAAAGCACCTATTGTGATTTCATCCTTGGCCGCGTCTTCATTGTCCATTTTAGGTTTCGGTGCTGGTGCGTCTGGGCATTCACTCTCCATAACAGTTGACTAGTCGTCCGATATATGTCCGATGTCCGTGTGGTGCTCTTGAGTCAGGTTTGTGTCCTTTTTACTCAAACGCCGCCGCACCCGCCGCGGTTTTCGCTGATCTTGATTAGAAGTAGGCAATGTCGGTGGATTATGAATTTCAACTGTAGTTATTTTCTCGTTTTCAGAAGGTAATGCCTGGACGTATGTGATCTGATCTCGATTTTGTAATGGTTGCTGTGTGTTTGAGTTGCGCCTGAAACTAAAAGCCGAGGGCAAAGGCGTGGGAGGCAAAAAATCAACGCGAGGTGGTTTATTCACAACAGGAGATCCTAGCGACGCATACATTTCGGCGGCTCTTTTATAGGTCACATTCGATTCAGACATGATTTCGCGAATTCTTTTTTCTTTCTGATATA
The DNA here is from genome assembly GCF_910591565.1 of Cydia splendana. NCBI lineage: Eukaryota > Metazoa > Arthropoda > Insecta > Lepidoptera > Tortricidae > Cydia > Cydia splendana. The sequence continues at coordinate 176,252 of NW_026946905.1, forward strand.
TAGGACATGTTTTATCTAACGCCATATGATTCCCGGTGCAATTACGGCACGTATACGTAGTTGTTTCACAATTTGCATGGTTACCCGTACATTTTGGACATGTAACTTTCTTTGGACATAGCTTATGTGTATGGCCAAATCTCCAGCACTTCGAACACTGGGAAACTGGAAAAATGTATGGTTCTACTTTCGTCCTAATTTCAAATAAGTATACATATGATGGCAAACTGTCACCCTTGAAACATACCCTTATTACTTCACTCTCCACCCATCCGGACTCCTCAGTATTTCTCTTATTTAATCTCTTAATAGATACTATTTCACGATCGCTGATCATATTCTCCATTATTTCATTGTCTTCAAGGCCAAGGTCAATGTCTCGCACTATACCGTATGATAAACCTACCTCATAAGTACGCAAGGTCCTCCAACCGTATTCCTTGACAAATACTTGATTTGAAAGAAAACGTTCCGCGCTTTCCTCTTTGTCAAATTGTACCAACACTTTGAATGAATTAATATATTTGACCTTGGACACATTAGCAACCTCATGATCTCGAAACAACTTGGATAATGCAAAACGTTTTGGTAGTGCGTTCTTGCATGTTATGCATATTTCCGTGAGTTCTTTTCCTTGTCCCGGTGTTGAATCCATCGTAGGTATATTCCGTTTCTTAGATTTCTTTATAACTTCTTGCCATCTTTCATTTTGCTCTTCTTCTTCTTGTCTAGTCCTCTTACTTGTACATTCCTCCTGGTCCATGAGAGTATTAGAAACACTATCCTTTGTTTGGTCATCTAAAGATTCTTGCATCACTAAATTGTTATCGCCATCAGAATTTAACACGTGAATCTCGGAAATATCATCGTTCAATTTTCCACCCTCTGCCATAGGGTACAAGGCTCATTATCGCACACTTGAACCGATACGCCGGCCCGCGTAAGCCGGGCCGCCACAAGATAAGAACCGGTCAGTGATAAATAAGTAATAAGCGCAGGTAAACTATTTGTTCTATACAATAGACGCGTCTTAACCGTACGATGTGCCCGGCAAAACTGCTAAAATAAGTTGTGACGATTACACAATAAACAGTACGACGCAACTACCCGCTAGCTTCACTCCGTGGAGAAGTGTGATGGCGGCGGGTGGCTGGCGGAGTGCACGAACAATAACAGTTGTTTCATTTGATCACCCAGTACACAACGGAGCCTGGACGTCACAGATGGCGACGAGGGTAAAATATTACAAAAAAAATACGGAAAGGAAAGTTAACGGTGGCGGAAAAAAAAACAAACCTAAGGTATGGAAATCCTAACCTAATAGCTACCGTATTTGTCCATTTCCTCCCGAGCTGCCGATTGTATTCAGGTAATACAAAATTTTGGGCGAGGTGATATTCAGTGTAACGAGTGACGTACGGTTGTACATAATGCGAAAATTTGTTGACTGTTTACATAAGAACAGTGGTTAACTTTACAATTATTATTGAGTAAATAATTGATGGTACGTAGCTCGGGAGGAATGTTTACTAAGCAAAGAAGAAATATACGCGTGCTTATTACACTAACTCTTTGACAATGGCTACTGTGCGTGAGCCTAGTTACCAAATGTAAATCCAAAAGTGTAATCAATGCAAGATAGATCAATAATTGGGGTCACTACAAAAAATAATGTACTCATGTTACATTATTCCTATGATGTGGCACCGACGTATTAGCCATGAATATTTCCATGAAATGACAGAAACGAATATGCTGATGGTTTGCGTGTTACAAATACAGATGGTACATGGTTTATTTTCTGACTCAAAATCGTATATTAGAATTCATATGATATAAAGGGTAAATAATCAAACTACCTTCGCGGAAATCATAATTATTATGAGTTGTGTATTTACCGTTCATACTTAAAATATACCGACCTACTTAATCGTGTAATCAAATACTAAGATGTTTTTACATGAGGGAACGTATAGAGAAACCTGCATATTAAGTCGGTATAGTTGTATACATTTTATGGACCTTATGTCCTAAAAGAAATATTGTTCGGTTAAAATAACCAGTTATAATCAATTGAAATGCTATTTATAGCACGATATGGGTATGAATCGATGTTAACTTAGTGTCGACTTAACATGTATTTATATATACATAGGTATGTGCTGTTTATGATAATAAACAATGCTAGCAGGTAACGGACCAGTTAAATTATCAAGGACCGTTACGATGTCAAGTGAGTCAAGAACATAGATAGCGTACTTAGACTGATGAATGCCGAGGGCTTTATTATTGTTTTACTGTAGGAGTAGACACGTAAACTCAGCATCAAATGAATTGAGTAGTAAGTCGGAGTCGGACTAACAAGAAAAATAAATTGCAAGAAGTAAACTGTACATCACATCTATGCTGCAGTTGGTATAAGTAATAATTAGTAGGTTGAAACGTTCAACTGGTACTAGCAAAACAAATAATTAGTAGGTTGAAACTTTCAACCGGTACTAGCAAAACAAATAATTAGTAGGTTGAAACTTTCAACCGGTACTAGCAAAACAAATAATTAGTAGGTTGAAACTTTCAACCGGTACTAGCAAAACGAATAATTAGTAGGTTGAAACGTTCAACTGGTACTAGCAAAACAAATAATTAGTAGGTTGAAACGTTCAACTGGTACTAGCAAAACAAATAATTAGTAGGTTGAAACTTTCAACTGGTACTAGCAAAACAAATAAGTAGTAGGTTGAAATGTTCAACTGGTACTAGCAAAACGAATAATTAGTAGGTTGAAACTTTCAACCGGTACTAGCAAAACAAATAATTAGTAGGTTGAAACTTTCAACCGGTACTAGCAAAACAAATAATTAGTAGGTTGAAACTTTCAACCGGTACTAGCAAAACAAATAATTAGTAGGTTGAAACGTTCAACTGGTACTAGCAAAACAAATAATTAGTAGGTTGAAACGTTCAACTGGTACTAGCAAAACAAATAATTAGTAGGTTGAAACTTTCAACTGGTACTAGCAAAACAAATAAGTAGTAGGTTGAAATGTTCAACTGGTACTAGCAAAACGAATAATTAGTAGGTTGAAATGTTCAACTGGTACTAGCAAAACGAATAATTAGTAGGTTGAAATGTTCAACTGGTACTAGCAAAACAAATAGTTAGTAGGTTGAAACTTTCAACCGGTACTAGCAAAACAAATAATTAGTAGGTTGAAACTTTCAACCGGTACTAGCAAAACAAATAATTAGTAGGTCGAAATGTTCAACTGGTACTAGCAAAACAAATAATTAGTAGGTTGAATCTTTCAACCGGTACTAGCAAAACAAATAATTAGTAGGTTGAAACGTTCAACTGGTACTAGCAAAACAAATAATGAGTAGGTTGAAACGTTCAACTGGTACTAGCAAAACAAATAAGTAGTAGTTTGAATCTTTCAACCGGTACTAGCAAAACAAATAATTAGTAGGTTGAAACGTTCAACTGGTACTAGCAAAACAAATAATTAGTAGGTTGATTGTTCAACTGGTACTAGCAAAACAAATAATTAGTAGGTTGGAACTTTCAACTGGTACTAGCAAAACAAATAATAAGTAGGTTGGAACTTTCAACTGGTACTAGCAAAACAAATAATTAGTAGGTTGGAACTTTCAACTGGTACTAGCAAAACAAATAATTAGTGGGTTGGAACTTTCAACTGGTACTAGCAAAACAAATAATTAGTAGGTTGGAACTTTCAACTGGTACTAGCAAAATAAATAAGTAGTAGGTTGAATGTTCAACTAGTACTAGCAAAACAAAAGAAATGATAAGCGAAATCATAACACTTACCTACGATACAAACAGAGAATAATTAGTAAGTTGAATGTTCAACTGGTACTAACAAACCAAAAGAGTCAAATGTACCTAGTAACTAGTCTAGTAGACGCGATAGTGGTGGTTGGTACTAACGATAGGACCTTTTGTTATAGGTCGTCCAAATTAGTACAACATAGTACTTAAAAGTAAACTGACGCGATATAGTGTTGGTTGGTACTAACGATAGTATCTTGTTTTAGGTCATCCAAAATGTCCTAGATACCACCATTAGATGGATTCTTTAGCCGACCAAAACTTAATAGGGAGGCAAAATAGTCATTAACTGACATTATGTTAGTATAGAGTGACCTCCTATTATGTAATGTATTTATTGAATTCGAAATTATATAATAAGCAGTTAAGTGCCTCTGCCTACTGTTCCAGTTAACTTAAGGCGTAGGTATAGATGGATGGCCTCGGGAATAGGCATATCTACTAATGTAGATTCAGGATAGATTTCAATTATACAAAAAAAAATACGCCAGTTGGAAAACATTTCCTGTAAAGTATTACAATTTAACCTTCTTCTAACCTATACCCGTATCATAAATTTACTGCATTTTGCAGATGTTCGTATGGGTAAGAACTTAATGTATCAGTTTAAATAAAAACGAACAAAGTATATATAAAAATATATTATACGACGACTTTGACGGTATTCCGGTTAAAGATTGTTGTAGCAATCCTGTTGGAACAGTTAGAAGACAGGTTAAATTATAGTTTAAGAGAAACAAGCAGGTGACCAGGATAAGAGTAATAATGCATTCTGCGTAAGTAGCCGTGGAAATTGTGGAACACAGAGGCATGCCTAAACTGCCCAAATAAAACCTATAAATAGATGAGGATATACAATTCTTCAAAATCGTATATGACCCAGATTTCATATAATAAATCCCAATTCCAATCTATTTTAGAGCCGGAATACATGATTCTATAGAATAATAATCAGGGCAAAGCTCAATTACAAACCCAAGTACAACAGGTACGTAAATAGACGCTGGGCCTGTCATAATACCTAAAGTCAATGCTGTAAAAACTGAAGTGGCAATGCGGGGAGCCTTACACGGTGAGGAAGCACTGCTTACTAAACTACGAAACTATACCCAAGGCAACCATGACTAAGGTACTAACAGAAAAACTCTAGTGACCAGCAGTTAACCTAATGTCTTGTAAATAGACATACGACTTTTGTCGGTTAACAGTGTAGATGACGAAGTCCCTTTTTAACTACCTAGGTAGTAGGTACACCTACTCAGATGAAGATGAGTGATGTGTGTGATGTGATGACTAATTATAATTAAGTGTAATTAAAAAGGCACTTTACCGGAAAATATATTTCCTTATTTCAGTCACATGCATAAACTTACAATAATTAAGGATGCCAAAACGCTTAGGTATGCGGTTGAGACAATACATACATTAGAAATTATACATAGTCTCAGAACCGATACATTAAATCAAAACAGAAACAAATAACTAAATACTGTGTGTCGGTACACATTCCTACACATTATAAAATAAAAACAATAAGTATTCGAATTAACCGTGATTTTGATCGCTCTCAATGACAGTTTGCCTGATGTTTAATTTGTTGAGGCTAACAAATTAAGTAAAACTAGTAGATTAAAGTTGTAGCTTGAACCACTTCATTGATCTACCCAAGAGTACACATTTATTGTACTAATTGAGCACTAAGACTCAAAAGACCAAAAACCTAGGTCTTATCATTTAGAAACGTTAAACGTAACGATAAAATGGTAAAGTACCTAAACATTCGAACTGTACTCTGGTGTACTCAGTATTTCATGGGATCATGGTTAGAATAATGGAATTCCATTGGTTCGTTGGGAGATGTTTATTGAAATTAAATGACATACTTACCAATGGCAGGATATAGGAAGCAGACATACTTACAAGGTGTATACCTATGTTTCAGGTTTATAAAATATGTTGCAAGTAATTGAAATAAACCGATGAAAAAGTGTATAAGTACAAATAATAATATTTATGTGACAGCTGACAGTAATTATTGTGGAAATAATAATACAATACTTACTGGTCACAATTCAATTGAAAAATCAGCTTTCAATTAGTAAAGTGTTACGTTATTTTCATAACATAAATTGTAATTATGATTCTTCGCATAAGTAAGTTGCTAGAATAATATTTCATTCGATATTATATTTGCTGTGTTACTTTTTGAGCAATAAAATGAATAAAATAAATATTTGGATTAATTGATGTCAAGATTATATTATTCAAGTATTATAATTAAAGAACGATAATTAGATATGTATGCAATGCAATTAATAATAATAATGGTCAAATAGGTAGGTAAATCTTAGTAGGTACCTAACAAATTAATAATATATAAATCTATTTATATAGATTATTGTTTGCTTAACCTATTCACAAGTAAAACTAATCATAGGTACTTGACGTGGTACCTCTACAATGAATGTAACATTCCTACTTTATTTGACCTTGGATTATCTACAAGTATTTTAAATTGCAATATACAGGGTGAAATTTAATTCACTGGCCAAATTGAAACACCCGAAAGAATTCGAAAAAATATTAAACACGTGTTTTTTCTTTTAATACCGCTCAGTACATTTTTTTCGAAATAACTCATCATCAAGTTGTCCTAAAAACCTCGTACGTTATGGTGAACCGACAACTACCCACTACACCCGCTTCTCTCTTATCAGTTAAGGTCATTGACACCCCGCCCCTCCCGCTGTTTGCAATCGCGTCACCAATTATGAACCCTATTGCAGCGAGATAAGACGCTTACCTACATAAGTTGCTAATTTTTCCTTCATACTTTAACGGGCTTAGAGCCATCAAAATGCAAAGGCAACCCATTTTTAATCTAAAATATTATTTCTGACTAATGATTATTAACAAAACGTCCGTGGCTTAAAAACAATGAGTAAAAACTAGGTCAGGAATCTTTGCATTCAGGCGTATTTAAAAAATTGAATCATCTTATGTAAGTACTTACATTTGATTAAAAGTCGACGCAATTAACGAAAGTCCCACGAGATGGTACTCTTGGATTCAATCCTTGTCTGCGAAGGCGTGGAACGGATTCCATTTCGTATAATCTTTGTGCACCACGTAAACACTCACCACTTAATAAATAACACCGTACCATTTCCTAATATTCCCGGTTCGAAAACATTTTTTTAAACCTTAGTACGCGCGCGATTATTACTTTAAGGTTGGCGAGTGACGAGTGACTAATCATTTATGCTAACCGTTATGTTTACCGCTAGCGCGGAATGGTTTAGACTACCCTCGAAATTGATAAACCTGCCTACCATCGCCAACACTAACTAGGTGGACCCTATTGCAACGATTATAAGGTTTAGTGAAGGTCAGATAAGGGTTTTGCTGATGTTGTTGTTAAAACCTACTATTAGGTTTGTTTACATTTGTGGTAATAGGGTGACCACGACTTGTGGAAAGTATTTAAAAATTGAAAAATGAAAATAAAAAAAAAATGTACTCTTTTTTTTCGCTAAATAGATTCCTTAAGTGTAACCTAGTGCCTGGAATGAATATGGCCAGTGATTTAAATTTCACCCTGTATATATTAACATCATACAAGACAAGTAAAACAGAGTCAATCAGTTATTGCCAATAAGTAACTAATGTCCAAGGCGCTTGGCAACCTAACAATGTTATTGTACCTAAATCATGAAATAGGTATTAATTAGTAAAATATTATATTGTATGCTAATGGAAATACCTGGAAATGTGTAAGCATCAAAAGGAAAATGTAGTAATTAAGGCGTTTAAAGTAAATCTTTGAGTTATAAGCAATTGAATAAAAAACTCAAAACTGCAAATAGGAGAAGGAGAGGGACTGACACCTAAGAAGAAATTGTAAAAGTAAAATAATAGTTTTACAGATTTAAAGGCTTGCTAGTGTTGGAAAATATTTATTATTTAACTGTTGTAAAATGAATACATCCACACCTCGCCGAGTTTCTTACGCCGGTTCTTCTCGGGTCTGAGGTTAACCTTTCCGAACCGGTGGTAGTATACCTAGATTGGAAAAATAAATTAACCTAGCGAGTATAAGATAATACGATAAACTGAACTATTGTTGCATGATAAATATATAAAGTAAAATAAATAAATCATTATAAAAAGGGAGAGATGTGACGATTACACAATAAACAGTACGACGCAACTACCCGCTAGCTTCACTCCGTGGAGAAGTGTGATGGCGGCGGGTGGCTGGCGGAGTGCACGAACAATAACAGTTGTTTCATTTGATCACCCAGTACACAACGGAGCCTGGACGTCACATAAGTTATTATTGAAAAGACTCCCAGTGAAAGTCGTACTGATTGAATGGGCTAGTGGTTTCTATATTATTTGCTAACTGATTTAGATACTTCTAAGTACATAGTACATACTTTACTTTTACTCGAACAGAAATGGATAAGGGAGTGGTAGATAATTTAAAGAATTTGAAGAAGCCATTAGCCATGCATAACTAATTTGATTTTGTTAAATGAATTGGAATCAAACAACACATATTAATTGATATCGCCTACCCAATCGAGATACTAAATACTAAAGTATACGAACCTACATATTCATAATAATTATAGAGACGGTAGTGTGATATTTCATGAGATTATGCAAAAATAAAATAATGTATGTTTAAGTTAATTAAAATGAGTAGGTAATAGCTGTAAATGTAATCGGTGTTTACCTCACTGTTCATAAAAGCAATGTAGGTAGTCGCGAAAACGACTTTCCTGACTCACCCGCAGATTGTAATTATGGGAGAATATAAAAGCGTGGCGGGTGCGTAGGAGAGGCATTCTCGCTTTGGGACACCATCGAGTCACACGAAGTTTGTATTAATTATAAATAGTTATCAGAAAGTATGGTTAAAAGGTGTTGGGTTGGACAGAGTAGATGTAGTACGAATCAATAAAAGAATACAGATTGACAAGTGCAGTTTAATTCATCACATATCAGAAGCGGTGGTGAACAACGCCCCTTAAGGATTGAAACGTGTGAGTACAAATTGCTTTTGAATTTGAATATTATTTAGCTTACAGTGTAGTATTTAGTATGTTTTTTTTACCAATGTGTAAACCGAGCATAGGCATATACGATTACGTAATCGAAATTATAGTGTAAAAAAAAAAGACAATGAATACGATCTGGGTAAAAAAAAAAATATGAATCCGTTAGCAGACACAAACATGAAGGTACTATACATACATGCAGGTACCTACTGATCAAGGCAAGTAAATAAGTTAATGTCGTTAAATGAACAATTTTTATTTACCTGAGAGTGCTTTTAAATTTAAATAAGTCTATGACGTGAAAAAAAAAAATCATACAGGTGTGCTTACTTGTTATACAAGTTGAAATATGTAGGTACCCACTGTCGTTAAAATTAAGTGTTTAGATGTACATCCCATACCTTAATTTTAAATTCGGAACCTAATCTATTAAATAGTATGAGCTAAATGATCCAATAGTAAGACATGCTTGATAAACGCCTCTAATTAGTTTTGAAATGAATGAAGGGTATCTTAAGTTAATCAAACGTTGTGATTACTCTGTGCCTATGAGTGCCGTGTAGGTGGTTTAATAACAAGAATTAAACTTTCAATATTGAATTGGCTATTATGTATGGGTACCATGTAGGTGATCAGATCTAAATGTTAAAGTTACCTATGTATGTATGTAGGTAGGTAATTGTGTAGCTAGTCACCATGTATGTGGTGTACTATAGTCACTCTAATGGTTCTAGATATCATGTAGGTGGTTTCATATAGCAGGGTCTAATGTTTAGTTACCTATGTATGTGGGTAAAAGTGTAGTTAGCATGTAGTTAGTCACCATGTATGTGGTGTACTATAGTCAGACTCTAATGGTTCTAGATATCATGTAGGTGGTATCATATAACCGGGTCTAATGTTTAGTTACCTATGCAGGTGGGTAAAAGTGTAGTTAGCATGTAGTTAGTTACCATGTATGTGGTGTACTATAGTCGGACTCTAGTGGTTCTAGATATCATGTAGGTGGTATCATATAACCGGGTCTAATGTTTAGTTACCTATGTATGTGGGTAAGAGTGTAGTTAGCATGTAGTTAGTCACCGTGTATGTGGTGTACTATAGTCGGACTCTAGTGGTTCTAGATATCATGTAGGTGGTATCATATAACCGGGTCTAATGTTTAGTTACCCATGTATGTGGGTAAGAGTGTAGTTAGCATATAGTTAGTCACCATGTATGTGGTGTACTATAGTCTGACTCTAGTGGTTCTAGATATCATATCATGTAGGTGGTATCATATAACCGGGTCTAATGTTTAGTTACCTATGTATGTGGGTAAGAGTGTAGTTAGCATGTAGTTAGTCACCATGTATGTGGTGTACTATAGTCAGACTCTAATGGTTCCAGATATCATGTAGGTGGTATAATATAACCGCGTCTAATGTTTACAGCCATGTAGATGTGCTGTTTATGAGTGTAGCCATGTAGTATGCTACCAGAGAGTCCATAGATGTTATTTAGTACGGGTTTGCCGTTACAGTCGAAAGTCAGTTAGGATCTGAAGAGTTTATTAGATTAATTTGAGTTTAATACGAATTTGAGTTTAATACGTATTTGAGTTTAATACGTATTTGAGTTTAATACGAGTTTGAGTTTAATACTAATTTGAGTTTAATACGGATTTGAGTTTAATAAGAATTTGAGTTTAATACGAATTTGAGTCTAATACGAATTTGAGTTTAATACGAATTTGAGTTTAATACAAATTTGAGTTTAATACGAATTTGCGTTCAGTACGAATTTGAGTTTAGTACGAATTTGAGTTTAGTACGAATTTGAGTTTAGTACGAATTTGAGTTTAGTACGAATTTGAGTTTAGTACGAATTTGAGTTTAGTACGAATTTGAGTTTAGTACGAATTTGAGTTTAGTACGAATTTGAGTTTAGTACGAATTTGAGTTTAGTACGAATTTGAGTTTACTACGAATTTGAGTTTACTACGAATTTGAGTTTACTACGAATTTGAGTTTACTACGAATTTGAGTTTAATACGAATTTGAGTTTAATACGAATTTGAGTTTAATACTAATTTGAGTTTAATACTAATTTGAGTTTAATACTAATTTGAGTTTAATACGAATTTGAGTTTAATACGAATTTGAGTTTAATACGAATTTGAGTTTAATACGAATTTGAGTTTAATACGAATTTGAGTTTAATACGAATTTGAGTTTAATACGAATTTGAGTTTAATACGAATTTTAGTTTAATACGAATTTTAGTTTAATACGAATTTGAGTTTTTACGAATTATAAAGTTAGAGCTAATGAGTGGTGACAGTTCAGTATAAAATAACCGATTTGTAAGACTCGGCGGGCAGTTTTGTGCGGAGCTCTATAAATCGATAGATTGGTACCTATATAATGTGTTCTGTACGGATATGATGGCCGTTTTTATCTACGTGACAGCGTGATATAACGAATGAAATGTTGAAAATCCATAACGGATAGAATTCAGTTTTATTGTAACAACAAATCATACAGTCCACATAAACTTATTACAGGACAGAATGGCATCCGGTGGTGACATGCCGATGTCACCCAGACTACCATCACAGCAGAGTCTGGCCCCTAGAAGGTCGGCGACTGCAACGCCGCGACAGAGAACGCTGTGGACTCCCACCGCTGAGCGAGACGAGTCAGAAGTCAGAAGTCAGCATCACAGCAGGCGGCGGCGACAGTTGACGCTGCAGAGCCTGCAGACTCCTACAGCTGAACGAGACGAATCAGAAGTCAGCAGTCAGCGTTCCGGCAGGCGGCGGCGACGGGCGTCCCGCTCGGATGAATCTTATGAAGAAAGGCCACGGAGATCTAGACGTCGGTCGCCGGAACTTACAGCAGATGATGTTGTCAAAATTGTCGCTGCTATACAACCAAGTAAGATTTCACACCCTTCGATGACTAACCAGTTACTGAATGTTGTGCCAGAGTTTAACCCAAAGAATAAGACTCAAACTGTAGAACGATGGCTACGTAAGGTGAACGAGTGCGCTACCATATATGAGTGGGACGAAAAACAAATCATGCATTATTCCCTACAAAAACTAGCAGGCCTAGCTAAGCTCTGGTACGAATCTCTTCCCTCTGTTGACTACACTTGGTCGGAATGGCAAAACAAATTGATAAGAGCATTCCCAAGTGAGGTTAACTACGGGAACCTGTTGAACGACATGTTAAGGCGGGTCTCGCGTCCAGACGAAAGTCTCAGGGATTATTTCTATGACAAATTAACTTTGCTGAGTCGTTGCGAGATCACAGGACGCAAGGCCGTTGACTGTATTGTACACGGAATTTCCAATAGCTCTGTCAGAAATGGGGCGCAGGCTCTTAAATGCGAAGAGCCAGAAGACATGCTTACTTATTTAGCTTCTCAGCAGTTGCAGCGCAGTAAGGAGCCTGCGCCACATTCCTCTCAATTTAGGAAAAAGGACAATTACAGTAACAGCCATCCAACCATTCCAACTACGAGCAACACTCTTAAGGGCCTCATTTGCTTTAACTGTCGGGGCGAAGGTCATGCGTTTATAAACTGTACTGAGCCAATAGTCAAATGTCAGAAATGTGGTAGGGTGGGTCATGACTATGCTGATTGCAGTCGCAGACCTCTAAAGTCTCATAATAATGTCACCAGTCAAAATAATAACTCTGTTACTACATGATAAGTATTTAAAAAAAAAAAACTTCTTTTTTTTAATAGATGCCAGTCGGGATAAAGTCGGGATAACATATAATCATTTGTTGATTTTTGAGGCTGAGCGTTATAATCAGACGATTTTAGACTCTTTCATCACACATAATTTAAATTTTGATGAGCGTGAATAGGATAGGCAATCAGGCAATATTCAGTGGTCTATAAATAACACAATAAATACGATCACGGAGAAATCACCCTTCGAATTATTGCTCGGTGTAAAATTTAATAATCACTTAGAGAATGAATTAAGTAGTATTTTGATCAATATAGAGCAGGTGAGACGGGAAGTTAGTAATAATATTAAAGGGGCACAGCGATAACAAAAGCAGAATTATGACCAACACCGATAGTGAAGGACTCATTCTATACGCCGATAATTTTATAACTATCTATTATTGTATGTTAATTTAGTTCTAGGAATGGCTAATTGTGTATAAGAGTTTGAGTATAGTGGTAGCGAGGAGTTGATTATCACTGAATTATGTAAGTTATAATGTCACTAATGTTAATTGTTGAGTGGAGACAAGGATAGTTAATTATATAGTACTCTAGGGCAGAGTGTGATATTTTATTCGTGCTCCGGAGGAAGCACGTAGTCGGATGGCCGAGTGTGATATTTCATGAGATTATGCAAAAATAAAATAATGTATGTTTAAGTTAATTAAAATGAGTAGGTAATAGCTGTAAATGTAATCGGTGTTTACCTCACTGTTCATAAAAGCAATGTAGGTAGTCGCGAAAACGACTTTCCTGACTCACCCGCAGATTGTAATTATGGGAGAATATAAAAGCGTGGCGGGTGCGTAGGAGAGGCATTCTCGCTTTGGGACACCATCGAGTCACACGAAGTTTGTATTAATTATAAATAGTTATCAGAAAGTATGGTTAAAAGGTGTTGGGTTGGACAGAGTAGATGTAGTACGAATCAATAAAAGAATACAGATTGACAAGTGCAGTTTAATTCATCACAGTAGTAAGACCATGGTGGATAGGTTTCTGAATAAGAGAAATTCTCAAGTATTCGGTTATTTAAATAAATGTGATAACGTATTTTTAACTATGATAGTAGTCATTACACCACTCTGTGCAAGTAGTTCTGAAATTAAATAATGGCATTTGTTACAGAGTATATTACCTATGTCTAGGTAACGAAAAGGAATAGTAGGTATTCGCTGCGTGCAAGGCAAGTGGTGGGGGGAGCCGAAACAAACTCAGCGCTTGATGTGGCTAAATATGACAAGTTAGCAAGCAGTGTTTCTGTCAATTCACATACTTTTCAGTTATTTTGTTCACGTTTCTTTTTGACTTAAAAATCATATTTACAATAAAAATGGGCCACGATAGATGTTGTGTGGTAAACTGTAATAATACTAGATGGTCTAGACGAAACATTAATAATAATTAATATTTTTTTAATTTTCAACACTAGGCTAGAAATTAGCCTTTTATATCATATAGTATTTATTCCAGGCTCAACAGCGTATCGGCTAAATATTTTATCTCGTCTGTCAACACAGATTTTACTTAGATGTTAATAAAATAGTATGGATAATACAGTGTGTACCAACATTAGGTGTTTGTAATATAATGTAGTTATATGCCTGTTATTGAAAACTCGGTAAAAGCATACCTTTGGCACGTAGAGTTGTCTGTCGTCTATCACAACAGACATTGTGATGCGAGTGAACATTATTTTTAACATAAAATGTGTTGATTCAAACCTGTGAAGAAGGAAGGAAAGGGTGATAGGTAACTTCAATTAATTATTAAACTTTTTATGTTATAGTAAAAGGAAGAGATCAATCATGAGCCAAAAAATTATTGGTATATGATCGTGGCCTCAACTGTTAGCTTGATTATCAGATTTAATCAGAATATTGAGATATAAAATGCAGGCTGGCGGCTGGAGCTACACAAGAATCAGAATCACAATTAGAATCAGATGTCATATAATGAAGTTCCATATGTATCATTCTTCATTAATTTTAATATTGCTGTGAAATATCGTAGTGTTAAGGACATGGTATTTGTTTTATGTACGTTTTATGTATGTAGGAGCAATAGTCGCAAGACAGAGTTATCAGTTTTATTCGTGGCCCTATCCTCTTGGGTCACAGTGGACAGTTGGACACCTGTCCTGTGTGGTTCTTCACCAGTGCTCACCATCAGTACCTAGATATGCTAGCCTGTAATGTGGCTTTGTCTTTAATATTTTTTCTGTTCGCCCACCGTGTGGCCATACGTCCATCCCTATCCCTACGCTTCCTTGCCATGTGGCCAGTGATTATGAGCTTCTCCAGACTATAGGATCCTCTTCTGCCTCGATAGCAGAAGAAAGTACGCGCGATGAGTACACATAGTGGATAATGTTGAGTTCGTCGAGACTTGATGCAATTTCACCTACTGCGTTCAAGCATTCTTCGCCAGCACCACCTCTCAAATGCATCTGTCCTATGATGGGTTTCAGTTTTAATGGCCTAGGTTTGGACATGTACAGAAAGATCGAGAAAACAAGGCGTCCAGTGTGATACTGGTTGTATGTTCTCCCATATGCATACGACCCTGGCGAGTCGTTTCACCGCAGCTTTGGCTATATGATCTCTTCTGACCACCCTTTGGTCGAAAACGCCATCGTCGCTTATTTAACCCTTAATTTGACGGTGTCCGGTGTGGCGGTCAACTCATTTGAAAAAGAAAAAATATGACAGCTTTTTGTGAAATTATTTACTATATTTTCACATGGCAATCGATTTTTGAAATTCTGTGGATGGGTAGAAAAATATAGTTGAAGTACCCTCAATGTCATTATATTAGTTAATCTGTAAGATGGCACCGCCTCGCACGTCATTTGTTTTTACCAAGGTATATATGCGTTTATCTCTGTTATTTTGCAAAAAAACGAGTCAATTTGAATCAAAATATAAATCTTTGTTATATAATTGAAAGGAAATAATAGTATAAAATAGCAATTTATTACTTTGTCATTCTCTAAACTGCCTCGAATCAGTTGTCCGTCTCACCGGACTTCACCATATAAGCTGTAAACGATGTTTAGTAATATTTGTCCGCAGTGGCGGACTCTGCCAAAAACACCGAGTTTAACTTTACTAATATAATAAATTTAATTTTTATGAATGTATAGATTCTTTCGTAAACAAACTCACTTCTTTGCTAAGATTTTTTGTTTACCTTCCAACAGCACAAGGTGTTAGGCCGATCAGCAAAGATTTTGGCGCTCATACCTAAAGAACATGCCGAATCTGAAGTGCTTGATAATTCTGACGCTGACTCATATGTTTCCTCATCAGCGCCCTCGTTGTCATCCTCGCTAGAACGACTGAATATTTCAAATAGTTCTGAAAATGACCATGAGCTTATTTACAACAATGTTGTAAATAGTTATGAGGTACATACATTGCAGGATGTAAATGTCCCATTAACACCTATTATGCGGGAAGTAATTGATCAAGAAAATTATACTGATATTCCGTCTATTTCGTCTATTCCATCTTTGCCTACACCAGTACCCACAACGCGAAAAACTCGATCAAGACAACCTAAAATTGCCAGTAAAAAGCGCAAAGTTGACAAGAAATTTTCCCTGGAATATACATGGCGTCGTGCGCTTTTCCAACATAAAGCCGAGATGGAAATTATTAACGATAATGACGAATACGAGGACTTAGATCCTAAAAGTTCAGCAATGAAATATTTTCTAAAATTCTTCTCGGATGATATATTTATAGACATTGTTACTGAAACAAACAAATTTTCAGTGCAGAAATCTGGAAGATCTATTGACTTAACTGTTGACGAATTTCGTGACTTTTTGGCGATAAAAATTATGATGGGAATTGTTGTAATGCCATCATATTTAGACTACTGGTCTAAACAATTAAGATACCCACCAATAGCCGATCTTATGACCCTAAAAAGATATCAACAAATCCGTCGATATTTACATTTTGCCGACAGTAATTTCGAAACTTCGGATAGGTACTATAAAGTTCGGCCCCTTGTTGAAAAAATTCACAGATTTCATGCCTCACACGACTATCGAGCACATTGGAAATGAATCTACGGAATTCGAAAAAATATTGTCGCTGAGCGACGAGAAAGTCTGGATAAGGAAAAAGTTACAAAATAAAACTACAACGTTGAATGATAATTACTTTATTCTTAGACTAACACAAGTATCCTGGACATAACGCATGTGAACAAACAAATTGCAAAATTTCCACACGCGTATCCAAGTTTGAATAATTGTCGCCGTGGCGCATAAGTATAGGTACATATTTCATTTTTCGATTAATAAGCAGGATATGTTAATGTTAATGTTCAAAGTACAAGAAAATTATTACACGGCAAATCCGTAGTCAACTCGAGAAGTGGTGATCGGGATGGCACTTTTTTATGTTTCTCTCCCTCTCCCTCTCCCTCTCCCTCTCCCTCTCCCTCTCCCTCTCCCTCTCCCTCTCCCTCTCCCTCTCCCTCTCCCTCTCCCTCTCCCTCTCCCTCTCCCTCTCCCTCTCCCTCTCCCTCTCCCTCTCCCTCTCCCTCTCCCTCTCCCTCTCCCTCTCCCTCTCCCTCTCCCTCTCCCTCTCCCTCTCCCTCTCCCTCTCCCTCTCCCTCTCCCTCTCCCTCTCCCTCTCCCTCTCCCTCTCCCTCTCCCTCTCCCTCTCCCTCTCCCTCTCCCTCTCCCTCTCCCTCTCCCTCTCCCTCTCCCTCTCCCTCTCCCTCTCCCTCTCCCTCTCCCTCTCCCTCTCCCTCTCCCTCTCCCTCTCCCTCTCCCTCTCCCTCTCCCTCTCCCTCTCCCTCTCCCTCTCCCTCTCCCTCTCCCTCTCCCTCTCCCTCTCCCTCTCCCTCTCCCTCTCCCTCTCCCTCTCCCTCTCCCTCTCCCTCTCCCTCTCCCTCTCCCTCTCCCTCTCCCTCTCCCTCTCCCTCTCCCTCTCCCTCTCCCTCTCCCTCTCCCTCTCCCTCTCCCTCTCCCTCTCCCTCTCCCTCTCCCTCTCCCTCTCCCTCTCCCTCTCCCTCTCCCTCTCCCTCTCCCTCTCCCTCTCCCTCTCCCTCTCCCTCTCCCTCTCCCTCTCCCTCTCCCTCTCCCTCTCCCTCTCCCTCTCCCTCTCCCTCTCCCTCTCCCTCTCCCTCTCCCTCTCCCTCTCCCTCTCCCTCTCCCTCTCCGATTAGATTGTCGAATAGTGCGTTATCTACGCCCGTCTCAAACAGGATAGATAGAGTTAGACCAAGAAAAATCTGCAGCGATTTTGAAAGCCCACGCAGTGCAAGTGATATTCTGCCTTCATAATCCCGATAATTCACAACAAACACCGATAACGAACACTGCGAAACATGAAGTCATAAATGTCCTATGAAAAATGTCGTTCTGACTTTTTGACTATTTTAAGGTTAGGCTACAGGGCAAACCCTTAACCCGATCGTCTTTGTTTTGACTCAAATTGTAGCTGACTAAATTGTCCAGAGCCATTTTTCTCAAATTTTTGATATCATTCTTCATTTCCAAATTATCGAGCACCAAAATCAAAAATTCGGAAAAAATTGAATTTTATTTTCACTATTTCGACCATAACTTTTTTTGTTTTTGACTTTCTCGAATAATTATTTTTGCACCTTACAGCTCTCGTGATTATGCGTCTTTTGAGCCTATTTTTTAATATCATATCTTCACAACTTTCCGAGATATAAGGGGATCGCACTTTTTCGTGAAATCGGAAATCGGAGCGAACGAAAAGACATTTCCAATGTCAAAATCAAGAAAAATTGTCTTGCTCAAGAAACTGAGAAAGAATTTAGTGTGGACGAGATGATGATTCCCTACAAAGGTAAGAAAGCTGGTAAACGACGCCAATATATGAAAGATAAGCCAAATAAGTGGGGTTTTAAAAATTTCGTCCGTGCTGGTGTCAGTGGAATGATATATGACTTTATATTATACGGCGGAGAAGACACATTCCGTTTTCATAGTTTCACCGACGACGAAGCAACTTTAGGCTTTGGCGCACAAATAGTGTTAGTTCTTTGTCAGTCAATAAAAAATAAACCGTCAACCGTATGTTTCGACAACTTTTTTGCATCGCCGGAGTTGGTCTACATTTTGCGCGAAAAATACGGCATTTTCTCTTTGGGAACTATTCGTCGTAATCGACTGCGAGGGGCTGATGAAAAACTTACTAGCGAGAAGGTGCTGAAAAAGAAAGCCCGAGGTAGTTTCTCCGAAGTTGTCTGCAATACCAACAAATTGGCGGTACTACGTTGGCATGATAACAAATGTGTCACCTTCATAAGTTCATATACCGACTCTCAACCGGTACAAAAAATTAAACGCTACTGCAAAATTGCTAAAGCTAAAATCGACGTGGAATGCCCTAATATGGTGAAAGTTTATAATAAAACTATGGGTGGCGTAGATTTAGCAGACATGCTTATATCTCTATACAGAATTCCATTTAAAAGTCGAAGGTGGTACTTGAATATCTTCACACAAATTCTTGACATATGTATATACAATGGGTGGCTTTTGTATAAAAAAACTGTTGCTCAAAAGATCTAGAATCAAAACCACTAAAAGGCTTCAGACTAGACTTATATACAGCTTTGACTAAGTCTAACAGGTCAGATCATCGTGAAAAAAATGTGGAATGTACTGTCAAAAGGCCAGTTGCAGTTCGTCCAGCTGACTCAGTGCGTTATGATAATATTGGGCATTTCATGAGCACCAAATCTGAGGGTCGCTGTATGTATTGCAACAAAAAAACAGTTGTATACTGTATAAAGTGCAATGTAAGATTATGCTTCGTTACAGGAAAAAACCCCAGAAATTGTCAACTAGATTTTCACACAAAATAATGTATATTTTTGAATTTTGAAGTACATTTTTTATTTCTAAATATTTTTTTATTTCTTTGGCAATGTCCGTCTCGGCGGACATCTCCATTTGTCTATTATATTCCAGGAATTTGGCAGAGTCCGGTGTAGCGGACATAGTTTTTCTCGGGATCTGGAAAATCTAGATTTTTATTTATATTTTTTGGAAGCTTCTGAAGGTACAATTATTCAATTTTATTAGCAAAATATATAAATTTGTGTTATCAAAGTCTCTGCCAAATTAAGGGTTAAGATCCCAAGTAAACCAACAACTTGCCTCTAGATCGTGCAATGCATTGGTACTCTTCATTTTACCAGGTAGATCGACATGCATCAACTTCGTCTTATTTATTTTCATCCTGGGGTATGAATCTGGTCTGAATCCTGAGTATGGAGTTATGGACTCATATCTGACATGCTCAATTTTAGAAACAGAACCGCTAGTTATTTTCCACAGACACTTAATCTAATTATAGTCAAGTCATTTGCAAAACTGAGGTTATTGATAAGTTGGCTATCAACCAGTGGCGGCGCGTCAAACATATCCATAGGCAAGCCGGGGCTAATTTGGCTTACATATTTCCTTTACAACTCTGCTCAAACGTCCAAAAACAGGCAAGCCGGTGGGAATCGGCTTTTATGGACGCAGTCTCATACCAACTCAGACACCACCCTAACAGCCTTCCAATACTCATTATGTATTCACCGATGTTAGTGAACAGTTGCACTCCTTGATCAACTTTAAAAGGATAACTAGGCGTGTTATCCCCATTTCGCTCATAACCCTGACATTTTACTCCAGTTAAGGAAATCAAAAGTCTTTGCGAAAGCCTTTAAAGAGTATACAGACGCCGTGCCCACTGTATTATCTATTAATTGCCACACATTGAGTATTTGCTACTGAGAGTACTGAGTGAGTACCCTTCAATGTCTCTCATGGTTATCAAAGCTGTGAAGTGAAAATTCGTGAATAAAGGAAACTTAGTGGCTCAATTTGATAGACACAGCAGTGAAAATACCGTAGTACGGGAAGCGGGCGATTATTACACTTGAAGATCTGATCGGTTACATTAATTAAAGAAAAGTCATGTAAGGTCGTAATGAATCGGTACCTCGGTAGGTACAGTTTGCTATGCTGTTTCTACGATCCTTAGCATGACTGATATATATTTAGGTACACGGTAACGTAAATGTAACGCAGTAAAAAAGAGTTGTTGACAGGTTTTGTAACTAACCAAGATGAAAATAAAGTGCTTAGTTTATATTATTTGAGTGTAGCTCAGGTTAAATGCATTGATGGCTTTCAGACCTAATAGAGAGGCTGACACGACTGTCCCAACCTTTTTAAACTAGATTATTTCACACCAGCATCAGAAAATGATTAGAAAAATAAAAACGGCAGTAATTTTTGGCACAATATCTATTTAATAAATCAGAATGAACTACAAGAAAAGGTGACTTGACTCGAAATAAGTGCCTGATTTGACAAGTCTGTTAAATATCCTTAGCTTAGCTTAAGAAAATAAAAAAGAATGTGGTTCTCTTGAGTTGTAGATAGGTTCTTTCTTTTACATGTTGATTTGCAATTAAATGAGAATAGCGTAATTCTTCCTTGGCTGGGGAGGGCTGCCGGACATGAAGTAGATACACGAAGAGATGGATATGTCAGCAGTAGGTTTAATGAATAAGCAAGTAGATTAAAATACTTCACATAGTAGATTACTGCCAGTAGTAATAAGTAAAGAGAAGTGGGAACTTAGGTTACATATACACGTCACGTTCGGATAAGACGGTCGCTTTTGTCTGTGTAATAACTATGGTTCGATCTCGCGGTCGCCGCGGTGTTTAATAAAGTTACAGTTGTTTAATTACGCAAATTATGCTGGTCATTATGTATACGTCTGCTGTAGTAGAAGTTCTGACCCTTGAAGTAGTGAAACAAGTTATTAACGATATCATAAGAGCAAAGCAGCATATAACATCAGAACATCACAGATGGTAGTCATATTAGATAAATTATAGCGCGAATTGAGTTCTCACTGTCTAACAACACCGATGTTTGATATCAAATCGGTGTTGCCACGTTGTAATTAAGGACTGCTCGGAGCAATTTGGAACCGAACGCGCGAGATTGTGGGAAATACCACACATAGACATAGATATAGGTAGTCAGAGAGATAAGTAACGGACCAGAGATGACAAATCGCAGCCGTGATCCTACTCAGCTCAGCTCAGACACCGATAAACGCTCAGTCGCTCACACCAATCTCAGGATACTGCTTTCATTCTCAAATCAGAGATCAGTTAGTTTAGCACAGATATCAATGAATGCTCAGATCAGTCCCAAGATCATATTATTAATCAACTCAGCACAAACCTTGATGAATGCTCAGACCAATCTCAGGATCAAATTATTAATCAGCTCAGCACAAACATTGATGAATGCTCAGACCAGTCTCAGGATCCTGTTCTTTATCAGCTCAGCACAAATACAGATGAACAATCAGATCAGTCTCAGAAACGGTGTGCCTCAGCACATTTCTACGACATCATCAGAAATGGTACGAAATCTCAGGTCATGCCGATTCACAGCGCCAAAGCCGAGAGAGGCATTCCGAGGATGAACAGCTCAAATACATTATTATTCACATTAGTGTTCTTATCATCTAATTGTTGATTTATTTACATGTTTGCATATGGACATCTAATTTCAATTAAAAGAGTAGCTTTTTCCTGCGGGGCGGGAGTGTCGCGAACATGCGAACCGGCTAATAGTTGCCAGCGTCATGGAGTAGATGGCGCTCGCAGTCATGTTTAAGTTAAATAACCGCTTCTAGGTTATTGTGATTTTTGAGGAAAAGACAAGAGGGTAGACGCCGAACGATAGTAAGAAAGGGAGGTTATGTGCGAACAGATATACGGGGGGAGAATTTTGCTTTGGGGATCAATTCAACGGCTTTCTTATGGTGTTATTAGATTAATGATGTGCCTCATGTAAATTGTGACTAACGTATATCAGTATTCAGAGTGAACAGTGATCCGAGGGAATTGTTGATGGCTAATATGAACTTATGGTAAACTTACTGTGAGGAATGGGGTCGCTATAAGGGGAGGTTTGGAGGCGACTATGAGGTTCAAGAAACCAGGTGGATAATCAGGTGAAACTTATTTTATATGCAGGTAATAAAGTAGGACACCAGCAATGAGTGAATCGTCATCTCACTAACGTCCAGGCCTCATATAGGCATGTAGTATGATTACATATTGCTAACCAGTATCAGTAAAGGCATCATCTCATTCGATAGGTTAACAAGTATGGTGAGCTTGACAACACAAGTGTTATAGTGAACGTCAAACTTGTATGAAATTATGACGTATAAATAACATTTGCACTGCGTGGGCTATCAAAATCGCTGCAGGCTTTTCTAGGTCTGACTTTAATACATTGTTGTTTTTTTCATTGGTCTAAAATTCTGAGAACTTGAACAGTGATTACAACATGTTAGCAAATTTGTAGGCGCGAAGGGATATCGTCTCATAGAAAATTTGAATTTCGCGCCTTTTTTTACTGACAAGATTTGCTTGACCATCTAAACTGAAAATCGTAATTAGTTTCCAAAAAAAGTAAGACAATGTTGCCACTTTTTACTAGCGCGTCTTGTATTTATGTAAAAATAAGTAAATAAAAGTACTTTTTTAAATCGTAGGAGTAAAATTACCAATAAAATAAATTATCTTAGCGTGTTTATTTATAAAAAGGAATTTACTATTTTACAAACAAATTATTGCAGTGGCAACATTGTTTTACTTTTTTTGGAATCTAATTACGATTTTCAGTTTATATGTATAAAGGCCCCTGTACACAATGGGCCAGCGTGGGCCATTCTGTGCGACGCATTTATGCGTTAGAGGGAGCAAGTGATATTGCTATCTCATTCTACCGCATGGCTGCGTCCCTTGGACTGGCTGGCGCTGGCCCATTGTGTACAGGGGCCTTAACACTTATTGTGGTGGATTAGTTTGAACAATAGGTATGCACGTAATTTTGGACACGGCGCGTATATTACGTCGGTTCCTCACTCTGCGGCCCCCGGCATTTTTAAAAGAGCGAGGAGAGAGAAATGATACTATAGTTGCTGCGCCGTCAAAGAGAACAGACAACGTGGGGGCCTTGGGATTTCATATGATTATAGGAGTAAAATGTTACCATGAAAACCCATTTTATTCCGCCATTTTATTCCTTTAATTTAAATGAAAAAAAAATTAAAGCACTTTGCGTTGTCAAATTGCCAAGTTTGACAAGTTGAAATCAAAAACAAAACGCAGCGCTAACGGATTGCTTCAGAATAATCAGAGCGCGAACGGAACGTCGCTGTCAATGTCAAATCGATCGGTTGTCAATTTATCTAGTAAACAATTCTCTGCGTCTTAGCTTATAGTTTTCGGTACTGGTAAAGGTCTCAATTAAGTCAATTATGTTGTGGCGCCGCGAAAGATTCCTTTTGAGGACATTATCGTCAGTGTAGAAGACTGCCTGGTGAAGAATCAGGTAAATGAGGAGGATTTGGAGGCTATACGGCAGGATGTCCCCGAATTGTCTCGTCATTATTACGGAAAGCCAAGCTTCCAAAAAGGAATTTGCCTTGAGATGAGTTTGTCGCGTTGAAAGTGTTACGCGAGGATCCAGACCTTACTATTCTTCGAGCTGATAAGGGTAATGCGACGGTTGTACTTAATACTTCAGATTATAACCAGAAAATTGGGAATCTATTAGCAGACACTACAACCTATAAACATGTGAAGAGGGACCCAACTACAAGAATATTGAAAGCCACTAAATAATTAATTAGTGATTACTCAGACTGCCTCAATCTGAATGTTGCAAGTTTAGTTCCTGACTGCCCCGTACCTCCAAAGTTGTATGGGTTGCCAAAGATACAAAAACCTGAGGCCCCGCTACGTCCTATAGTGAGTCAGATTTATGCTCTCACATATAAATTGGCTCAGCACTTAGCGGGTGCTCTTGCATCACTACGTGGTAATACCAGCACTCATATAGTTCAGTTCAGTCACTATTTACAAGCCTACCGGTACAAGACTGCATTGAAATTGTCAAGAAAAGGTTATGTGAGCAGAACATGTCAGAGGAATATGCTAAGCTGTTGGAACATTGCCTTATATCTGGCTACCGGTGTCTCCAGTAGTCGCTGACATCTTTATGGAGGACTTCGAGGAGAGAGCACTCTCATTGGCTCCCGTGCAGCCGAAGATATTTAAAAGATACGTAGTAGTGTTTCAACTTTCTTATATCACCTGAATTCCAAATCCTGATAACACCTTGGGTCGCACTGTGTATAGTGTATAGGAAACCTACTCATACTGATTAGACAAGACACAAGACAAGAATGCGCCACACCCAGCCGGGGACATGCCCGCTCCGGACTAGCCGGCATACCAGGGGACGAAATTTGTGGGGAGTGACACGCTCTGGGATGGGGAGGGATCATTATAATCAGCCGGCTATGCAGCCTCAAGCCAATATTGGAAGTTAGGAGGGGTAGGTTATGTTGTCGAAGGAGAGCGTTGGTGACATGCTCGTCGTTTCCGCTTCGGTCTTCGAGATATCTTGTATCAAGTAGGGTCGATGTCGTCTTGAGGTGCCGTTTGCTCGTCGATTCGAGTTGTTCGTCGGTTCTTCTTCGTCTGATTCGCTGTCGGTTTCGTCCAGTTGATATATTTCTCCTGCTGCTTAGATGAATTCGCCTTTGTCGTCTGCCATGTTGATCCACTCAGAGGGATACCTGGTGTAATACTCCATGTCCTGTGTCAGTGAGTTTTTCCAAGTGTACCTAGATTGGTCTGCCAACTTTAAGTTTACTGGATCTATAGGCGGCTTCTAAAAGGTGCGGTTTTGGCCATCTTAGGATGTTTCCTAGGTAACACATTCGGAGGCATTTAATCCTTTTGGTTATTGTTTTGCCGTTCAATATATCGCGAACCTTACCGGGTCGCTGCGTTGTTCCTGACATTTACTAACCGTACCCGATATTTAGTGACCATCTGTTTTATTATGTTCACGCTGGCGTCCTACAGATGAAGACAATGGCAGGCAAACAACCCTTGCGTCCTATGGTCTTGGATAATGTATCGTTGTTAATGACCGTATTTTGTAGAAATACTATGAATGGTGCCAGATGTGTACCTACTCTTTTAAAACTAAATTGCGTTGGTATTCTTTAAAATAATTTATTTATCTTGATAGGTACTGGGGAGATAGTTTCAAAGAAAAAAGCCCCTTTTTTTGAGCGGCGGATGTGGATATTTCGGAATTTCCAGGGAGCAATATGCCTTCGGGTTGTGAGTTGGTAGAGTAGGTAGGTACCAAAGATCGTTATTGTTGTGTGTCAGTTATAATAATATAATGTATTTTATGATCTATTGATCATTGGTTCTCTGGAATAGGTACAATGTTGCGGTGTTATCTTGCGTTATATGCTGACCGCGTATATATTATTATGTATAGGGTATACGATTGATGCCTTGATAAGGTAGAATAATTTATTCTTTTTTTAATGCAGAGCAATAGAACAAAACTATGTTCGTAGATAAAAACTGACAAAATTGGTTATGAGATGTGCTTTCCTGCCAGTACAATATAATCGCGCTTTGAGCCAAAGTTGACTCGATGGTGGTAGCTAGAGGTGCTGAAATAAATGCTAACCCCCTTATTCATAAACGTTTACTAAAGTTGACAAGCCGTATTATGGGCCTAGCTACTTAGGGTAGGAATTTAGGCTTAGTACTTGGGCACATCTAGCCTTTGAGCAAACAGATTTGGAGCGATCTCACCAAATTTGGCCGTGGTGTAGGCGGGGACGACAGTCACCGCGTCGCGACGTTGGACCGCTGATGCAGCAGCGATCGTACGATCGTCGCAGTTGGCTTGCGTAGGCACGGACCGCACACAGATTAACGCACTTCACTTAAATATTATATAATTGGGATGCACTGATAAACGAAACTATAAACACTTTCACGGGATACTGGAATTGAGCAAGCAAGCGTCGCGAAAGCTATGGTTAGCGCGAGACGGCTCTTAGGTGTTAACGCGGCGATAGCTCCGGAAACCTACTCATACTGATTAGGTACTTAAATGGCAAATCACATCACCATCCCAGCCAACTAGCTACTGTAGGCAAATCTTTGTTTCAGAGAGCCCAGAGGATATGTGATGACCAGCATCTGGCCGGTGAGCTGCAGCATGCCAGGCGCGCGCTTCGAGCGAACGAGCTCAGGATACCACGAGTCAACCAGAAGGCCCACATGGAGATCCCTACAGTTGAGCGTAGGCCTGCCATTCTGCCTTTTGTCGGAGGGGTCACTAGTATGAGACTCCACAGTCAAACAAAATGTAGTTTTGTGGAGCATTGTCCTTAACAAAAAAAGTTGTAACTTGTATAATACACAGAAAAAAATGTCGTCGTTTTTGTTTTATACATGTCGGGGCGTGACTCCAGAAGGACGTATTGCAGCGTGACAGTTCATAGTTTTAGACGCCTGTATACAATTGATTAGCAATGTTTGGCTACTAGCAATGTTTGCTGTTTACAAGTTGTAACGAAATCCGTAACGTAGAGAGTAACGCCATCTATTGGCGTGTTGTTGAACTAAGATGACAGGTAGAAGGCTTTGGAACGTCAAGAGGTTTCTCTTGGGTGAAGGTAGGCACGAGTTGGCATTTTTGTCGTTATGTTGGTAGACTGGTCAAGCAGGTTGACCAACTTGACGTTGAGGCGGGAGGACTGGAGCAGCGAGGCTCCGCCGCTGGTGGGCAGTCTTGATCGGGCCGCGCTAGAGATCGAACGTACTCGTTAGCCAACCTCGTGCCTAACTCGCCACGTTCCTGAAGGCTTATAACTGAAGGATTATTCTGAAAGCTTATAGAATTCAACGTTCTTTATCCATTTAGCTAAGTGTTTTATTCCAAGTGTTATTTTGATTTCTTATGTTTCATTAGAAGCTTACTTTTGTGAAATAAAGAAAGGATGTGTTGTTTTGAAAGGATGTGATCTTTTATTTTACAACAAATCAGTTAGCATCGCATACTAATTTAGCTGTGAAGTAATACATTGAGGTACTATGCCCACTGCCGTCGCCCGTGCCTCCGTCATCAGAAGTTGGGATCACGTGTCTCATGGATTGCTTGCACAGCCACCTGGGAGCGTGCTGTATTTCCGTGTGTTTTGGTGACCTACATTCCATAATCTGGACACGTGGTAATGGTAAGCTCACGTGTCTAACCTTCATTGAAAGGTGAGTGCAATTCATTATGTTATTTGGTGAGAATTATTGTGAAATTGTGAATTATGATTGAGGCAGTCTAGCATAACGGTTATTACGTGACGTCATCTCTGGGATCGTTACGTTTCTTTGTAATTAATTTTTGTAATCCATTTAAATCGAGCGATCTTGAGTTATTTTGATTTGAAATCCATACTGTTAATTAAAACCAAGTATTAGCCATCACGACGTGATATTATTTCATCGCTCACTTGTGCATCTACCCTCAAAAAATTTTTTTTCATGAAAATACAATGCACCGTTACAAATTGATCCTGCTGATTTGCCAATGCATAGGATTATGTAATCTTTACCCTGTAACGTTTAGTAATTAATAAAATTGCGACAAATTATTGCCCGTAATGCCGTGATAGATCACAAATCGTGCATACTATGGAAACATGAGCTACGCATATGAAAATTAATGTTACAGTGTCCTGCAGCCAGAGCCGAGCGAACTTGCAGACACCATTACGCCCGTAACACAGAAGCAGCTGTGCAGTATCTTTTATGCTGGAGATTTGGAAATAAAAGAACGGGTTTCGTTCTAATTGTTTATTAGTGAATTTTATTTTGAGTGTAATGGCGAAGCATAACAGTCGAACGTAACTAATAAGCTGTCACTTTTCGTATTGGCCCATTTTACCATGTTACTTATTTTTGGAACACGTGTTTGTTTGTTCATAGAATGAAATAAAAGTTCGCATCCCTTCTCTTGTCAATACATAATATAGGTAGGGAAAATACTATATTGCTACATTTCCTACGCCATTGACCGATAAATGAGTCCGCATGGGACGTTTCAATTATTGGTAGTGCTGGCGTTATCTTATTCATCTTATTACATATCAGTTTACTAAGACATGGATACCGAAGAGTTATTGCGAATTTTAGAAAGTCTTGTATGTACCTGATGAATATGTTTTCGAAGAAAGATCGGACTTAAACTTAGAAAACGTAAGTGGGTGATTCTTAAATTGTGCCCAAATTTTTTTTTTTCATAAACGTTTTTATTTTTCACATATTATTACATATATCAAAAGTACATACAAAAAGCAATTTTTTGATTCATATGGTCAAGCTTAATACCCTCAGGAAAGGTAAATAAAATGAGTACATAAACACGGTTGTGACAGTGTCCCTCAGTCGTGACATTTCGGCATTTTGGTGGCCAACTCGACTATTTTGATATATATAGTAATTTTAACATAGCCTAAGTCACTCCTATGACTATGACAAACCTAATGACAGCTCAGACGTTGAAATCCGTCAAACTTTAAAGGCTGTAGAGCGTGACAAAGAATTCGATACACATCATACACACATACAAGCGAAAAACATTTTTTTGCTTCGGCAGTCGGGCAATAATAGCAAATGATGTGTCTGAGCTAATGCATTTCTAAGAGTGCATGTGCCTCTAAATTAATCAAACGAATTAAGAATGACACGATCACGAACGTGTGTCACGAACGTGAACTCAAAAGTCTGTGGCGGTGACAGATTTTTGAGGCCACGGTCGTGATTATTTGGAACATGTTCGATATTACATAAACATTTAGGTACTTTGATTTTGAAAATGTTAAATAATTAGCTTAATCTGCAATGTATGAGCTATATCTTATATTACAAACAATAACGTGAAACTGCAACTTACTTTTAAAACTCTAACACGGCGGTGACGCGTTAAGGTTGACCGTTTTTTCAAATGAACACAAATAATAAATTTTCGACAAAACTTCTCCCTTCAGCCATTTGCAAACCTGACAACAACACAGTGTTGCTGTTCTAAAAAAACTTTAATAAGGCAGCCAGTAGTAAAGATAATTTTCTACCGAGTACCGCATGTTTATATTACTACACGCGGCGGTGACACGAAAACTGATCACAAAATATATGTTGTTTAAATTTATATAAAGTCGTTATATATCCATACAATTTTTAAACAGCGTTGTAGAACAGAGATTAGTGTTTTATATTTGACATAAATTATTGCAAAATCACTTCAAAGTTTTAAAAAAAATATCACAAAATCCGGGGAAGTCACACTACACGGTCCGTGACATTTCGCACTTCTAATTTTTTTTTAAATATGTTTTTAATACTCTTAGGACAATACATTTAGGTTGACCTAAGACTAGAGGTAAATTGCTAATTATATTGATATAGAGTTTACTTTTTTTCTTAAAAATATATGCTATTCTTACATGTAACACAAAAAAAGCATAAGAATAAGAATTACCCAAGTACTGATTTCGTCCTGTTTTTAAAAACATTTCATGAGTAATAGTTATATCCTCTGCTACTAAACTCATATAGTATTAAAATTAGTGTACTTAGATGTGCGGATATAAGAATGTTTGTCATTCGAAGTCTAAGCCAAAACATCTATAACTGATTGTTCATCTCTCCTGTTCTAAAATTTTGTTGTCCTTTTCAAAGTACATATAAAACAAACAATTATGAACCTTATTGGTGTTTTTTCGTATACAGGCCGGGCCCAGTCCGTACGTACGCCTATACATATAAGCACGACGGACCGTAACTGTTCTTGAGTTTACTGTTGGGCTTAGTCAATTTGTGTAAGAATGTCCAATTTTTTTTACTACTAACGCCATCTGTTAGAAAAATAAATAATTAACATTAGGACGAATGTTAATTCATTATTTTTCTAACAGATGGCGTTAGTAGTAATACAGTGCTATTTCTTTGTTTATTTATTTTTAGGTTTATAAAATGATGATATATTTTTGTTTGATAACACATCTAGACATGAATTTAAATGTAAAGGTACCTTATGGCGGTTAGCGCTTAGGCTATTATTGAAGACGCTCCAGTACTAATGCGGCGCTACGCGACGTAAGTGCCGTCCGCCATAAGGGACAGTCACCTGCAATAATATGTTACACAACGAAGGCCGCAAAAATATCTGACACGAGCTTATTTGTAGAGCCATAAGAGCGTATCACATATTTTTGCGGCCTTCGAAGAGTAACATATTATTGCAGGCGACTGTACCTACCTATTGGCGCCATTCATTTATGACGTAAGACGATTTAGGGGAGAGCGGGAGGGGGTCGACTATGTTTATTTTTTTCTTACAAGGAGTGGGAGGGAGTCTTAATAGTTCTTACGTAAAATCACAAAAATACGTAGAGTAAGACTAATGGCTCTGTGAGCTAAAATTTTTTAAAAACAAAAACCGGTCAAGTGCGAGTCGGACTCGCGTTCCAAGGGTTCCGTACATTATCCAATTTTTAAGTGTATTTTTATGTGGAATGAAGTCCGACTCACGCTAGACTGCACATATCTAATAGGTTTTCCTGTCATCTATAAGTACCTAAAGAACTATTTTGTGTATTTTTTATTTCAAAATTTTAGACCCAGTAGTATAGTAGTAGACGGGAAGGGAAATGGTCGGACAGACAGACAGACAGACGCACATCCTATAAGGGTTCCTTTTTTTCCTTTTGAGGTACGGAACCCTAAAAATACGTCTTTGAGTCATTATCACAGCGTACTCGCAATGATCTTAAGTGTCATAGATGCTTCTGGCACTTAAGTCCTTTAAATGCCAATGAAAATTTTCCAAAAAACTGGATCGACAAAAAAATATAATTAATCATAGAATCTGGTCACAAAATATCACGAGAATCAGTTGAGAATTGCCACCTGTAAAGGAGAACATACAACGGAGACCTAGGTACGCTAAGGCTTCGGTCAATACGGTACAAGCGGGATGGGGGAGGCCTATTCTTATTTTTTTCTTACACAGGGGTGGGAGGGGATCAAAAACTTAATTATTGTTACATAATGTGAGCACTTACTTATGTGTAAAAGTGCTCGCATACGCAATTTAAGTAAGTACGTAATTAGTACATTACGAATCGTACTATTCTCGCACTTGTATCGTAATTTACGATACAAGTGCGAAAATAGTAAATTCCCAACAAGTGGCGATAAATTAAAACACGTCCGAAGGGAGTGTTTTAAATCCAAAAGAATTGCGAATTATTCGCACTAGTGCGGTAAAGTACCTCCATATGGACTGTAATAGTTATTTCCCAAGTAACACACAAGCAGGATAATAGAGTAAAATTATCATCTTATTCAAATTAAGATTGCATAAATTTTGTGTATAAGCGGTGGAAATTACTAAATTCGGAATAAAAAAATATGTGGGCCGATATACCAATTTATGCTGAATAAATTTTGTATAGTATCGGTTTTGCATATTAAAGCTGAATAATACTTATTTCTTACACAGTTAGTCAGACATTATTCAGCTTAAAGCATTTGTGGTTACTAAAAGCTGCATAATAGCAGCATTAACAGCAATTAGCTGTATATATTGTGTTGTGAGACTTGTGAGATATTAAGCAGACAATATTAAGAAAAATGTGATAGTGGCTACTAAATGCTGCAAAGAAGCGTCGGTGGAGACTTTTAACTGTATAAAAGCGGTTGTAGTTTCTGTTTTAATGCTAGTTTTTGAATAAAGGTGGACGCTATTACTGGAAGCTGTAATGAAATCCACATCTTATTTGTTATTCAGTAGCTGAATATATGGGTTAGTTATGTATTTTATAGACATAACGTCTGAACAATAAATACGACCGTGACGGCCTCCTAGCCTAGTCGGTAGTGACCCTGCCTACGAAGCAGGAGGTCCTGGGTTCGAATCCTGGTAAGGGCATTTATTTATGTGTTTATCACAAATATTTGTTCCTGAGTTATGGATGTTTTCTATGTATATAAGTATTTATATATTATATATAACGTCGTCTAGTACCCACAACACAAGCCTTATTGAGCTTACCGCGGGACTAGATTGATCTGTGTAAAATTGTCCTATAATATTTATAATTTATAATCATAATCATAATAATTTATTGATAATAAAAATTACATGTCAATTAGATTACAGTGTGTAACTACATAAAATGAGATTTAACTACACAAAATAAAATTTTAAACCATAGGTTTAACTTACATTATTAATTAATTAAATAGCTCCTTGTGGTCGTAAAACGTCTGCTCGAGAAGCCATTTTTTAAGTTTTGATTTAAAAAGTGAAGCACTTTGTGCTGTTATAATTTCCCGCGGTAGATGATTGTACACCTTACGGCCCATGACGTGGGTGAGTTTTTTGGACTTAGCTAGTCTATGCGGCTCGAGTCGCAGCAGTCCCGCGCGCGCACTACGGGTCTCGTACCTTCGCGGGGGTTCGATGATGGGGTTCATGTCCACCTCATCACGCACATTTGTTGCCATATGCAGTATTAAGAGCGAGGGCAGTGTTAATATGCCTAGAAACTTGAAGAGTGGTTTCGCAGAGCTGGTTTGCGGAACGCGCGCTATCGCACGCACAGCTCGTTTCTGGAGGCGGAAAACCCTCTCCCAGTCGGCGGCCGCTGCCCACAGCTCGATTCCATACTGTAAACGTGAGTGCACTGAAGCGAAGTAACAGGCCCGGACCATTTCAGTTGGGAGTATTCGTGCCAATCGTTTTAAGGCAAAACATGCAGTAGCCAGTTTTCGACAAGTTTTATCTATATGACCTCCCCAGGTGAGGCCGCTGTCTAACTCAAAACCAAGGAATATTGAGTTCATAACTTGATTGATAGGACTTCCATTCGCTAGTACTGACAACTGCCTCATTTGACGTCCAGAGAGGTCAAAGCTGTTGAAGTGTGTTTTGGTAGTGTTCAAAATAAGGCCGTTACTTCGAAACCAATTTGACACTGATGTGGCGGTCATGTTCAGCTTGCGTTCAAGTTCATTATATATTATGTAGGGGCGTGCACAACTACAGCCACATCGTCTGCATACATGAATGTCTCTCCACTTGTGACAGCTTCTGGCAAATCATTTAACAGTAGGGAGAACAGTATGTTCGAAACAGAGGAGCCCTGTGTGACGCCCATACATGTAGTCAAGGTGTCAGACCGAACGCGACCGCCGTCAGCGACCACAACTTGAGTCCTATTTCGCAACAGGTTGCACATTAATGTAAGCGCTGAACCTTCAAACCCGTAGTGACGCAGTTTTTTAATCAGAACTTGGTGATCTGCAACGTCGAAAGCTTTTGACAAGTCGCAGCATAAAACTGCGACTTGGTTACTGCGCTCACGGGCCTCCAGTATCTGCCTGACCACCGACCGCTCGGGCTAGCGAAGTCGTCGAACGGCCTTTCCTGTAGGCATATTGCTTCTCAGATAGACAGTTCGTTAAGCTTAAAAATTCCGTCAGCCTGGAACTTAGGCCGTATTCAAATATTTTCGCCAGCACCGGAATTATGGCGACAGGTCTATAGGCGTCGATGTCATTTCTTTTTCCCTTGCCCTTGTATAATGGCGAGATGCGACTTTCTTTGAGTGTGTCGGGAAATGCACCTTCGCGCAGGCACCTGTTGTAGACGGTTGCGAGTACAGGAGACAGTTCTGCTGCGACCGAGTGGATTAGCATCACCAAAATGTCGAATATATCTTTTGTTGGCTTTTTGGCTACTCCGGCGGTAATGATACGATGTATTTCATCCGGCGTGAACGGCTTAAGTCTGATGCAACGATCGGCGGGCGGGCGCGCGACTCGCAGCGCAGCGAGTGCGCACGGCAAGTCGGCGGGCGCAGCGCCACAAGCGGCGGCCGCACCTGCAAACCGATTCACAGTGTTTCGTCTAGAACAAGCTAGGTGGACAAAAGTCGTTATCAAATTATCTCTAATGAGTCATTAAATAAGTTAAACAACATGTTTAAACCCCCAAACCCATTAATAGATTATGTCTAACTTTCTAATTTTATGAGTCATAGAGTGCAGAAGTCAGCTAATGAGGTAAGTGCAATTGCACAATTAAATCAGTTGCAATTTTGTGATGCGTTCAACAACATCTCTTACAAGTAAAACGTTATTTTGTGAAAAGTTTTGGTGATGGATCTTATAACTGAAGGTAAGCACTTTATATTTTTCTTAAAAACATGTTCATATCAGTTGTAATAATGCTCGTATAGAGCAATAAATATGCACTTAAAAACGTGGTGTTTTTTTCTTCATTTTAGAACATTGATAGACTAGCAAATACTTGACACCGCTTGACACCGGTCTAGATTTTTGATATTATTTACTTGCATAATTCTATTTTATGATGGTGTATATTTCATTTTGCAGAAATCTGCATTAACATTATTTTTTTTTCTTTTTTTTTGCAAAACACGTTTTCTCTATTTTAAGGAAGGGGTTTTTGAAGAATGGACAAATAAGGGGAAAAATGACGAAAATTTCCATCTGTATCAGTTTATATTGGTAAAATATGAGTTACGAGATTTCACAGAAGAGTCTGAGAGACGGTTGAAAAATATTTTAACCAGTTATTCATCAAAACTGAATACCAAGTGGAATAGTGCGTCAAGATTAAAGAAGCAATTTGTGGAAAAGTTTAAAAGTGGTCTGGATGGCCAAAATATAGAATTACGAGTGTACATAACTAGACCAAGTGCATCAACGTCGTCTGAAAATGTTAATCCTGCAGGAAGACTGCAAACTTCAAAAGTTCCTCTTTTAAAACGAAAAAACGCTGAGTTAAAGATCTGGTACAATTACGTAGGTACCTATGTTTTAACTGCTGCTAAAATCCCGATTGATTCGTGATCGGCAGGAAACAGAACACGGCAAAAATGTTAAAAAATATTAGAGAAAGTCCACATAAGCCAACGTAGTCTTGTTCTTAGGACAACAGTAGGTACTTCAATGAATTCTAGGCAGCTAAGTGTTAATGAGGCATTAGCATATTATATTGAGTCAAAATCGACAAATACAAACTTACAAGCAGACTAAAAAGTGGTCAATAAAGACTGATTATCATAAATATTCATCATATCATTATTTGCCCAATGCAAAAGGTACAAGCGTGTTATATCCTTCAGAAGAACTTCAAAAAACTTACGCAAAACAAGGAAAACAATTATTATTCTGATATAATACATGAGTTAGAAAAGATTATTAGCTTATTAATAATTGACATATTAATAATTAATTTATTATTAATAATAAGTTAAGTTTTAATTAATTTTCTATATTATATTTTTATTTGTTTGTATATTTTAAGTAAATAGTATAAAAAACAATGTATCTAATGAACTGTAAAATTTTGTTTATTATTGTGTTAATAAATTATTTGTAAAAAAATATATAATTAATTTAAATATATACTTTATTTTTATTTGTTTACTTTTTTCATGGTATTTTAATTTTTTTTGTAAATTATATTTAATTGAACAATACTAACCATAATACTACCCAAAAACACAAAAAAATAATTTTGTCCACCTAGCTTGTTCTAGACGAAACACTGTGCGATTGTTTATGGCATTTGCTGCCGCTTTTTTGCTTTCAAATTTATTTCCGTCCGAATTTGTGATTATTTCTGTAAAATCTACTTCTTTTTGACTAGTTTTGCCCTTTTCCTGATTTATGACTCCCCACATCGACCTGACCATGTTGGAGCTGTTATTTATTTTTCTACTGTAGAACTCTGCTTTTTTACTATTGAGGAGACTTACGTGCTACGTGCTACTTGAGCCTGATTGCCTTGAGCTTGAGCTTGTTTTTTTTTTTTTTGAACGCATCTTGCGTATTTATTCTTTAATACAATCATTATTTAAAAAAATCGAGGTTTAGTTTTCTTAACAATTCTCTTCGATTGGTAATTTTACACAAGATGCATTGCCGTTTGCCGTTTTAGTAACGTAAAACAATTGCTAGCTACCATCGTAAACACTGTACGGATGGACGTTTTAATAAATAAAATAGAATATTGATTACATGTGTTTATTGGTCAAACACAACTTACAGACTAACTCGAGTACATGATTGATACATAGCTTATATAATAAGAATAGGTACTTACATAAGTACACATACACCACATGCCCCCTCTGCATGTAAAATAAAAAAAAAGTATAAGCTTTGTTTTTTTTTAAGAATAATA
This sequence comes from Cydia splendana, assembly GCF_910591565.1. Taxonomy (NCBI): domain Eukaryota; kingdom Metazoa; phylum Arthropoda; class Insecta; order Lepidoptera; family Tortricidae; genus Cydia; species Cydia splendana. Next base: position 213,108 of record NW_026946905.1, read on the forward strand.
TAGTTTAGTTCTATTTTTGTGCAGAGTGTTTTGTCTATTTCTGTTATCTAGAATTATTACATTGGGTTCAATGTCCTTAACTACTTTAAATGGACCTAAATATAAGGGGTCCAGTTTGCTAGAACGAGCTTCGTTTTTAACTAACACTAAATCTTCTTCTGTATACTTTGCAGTGTGTACATAAGTGTCGTAGCGAGCTTTTTTGAGCTCCTTACTTTTACATATATTATTCTTAGCATCTAGGTGCGACTTTTGTAACCTATATTTTAATTCATACGGGTAATCGTTATGGTTGTACAAAGGATCTAATGTATCTGTCAAATTTGTCGGTATATTACACATTTTTCCAAAAAACAAGTTCAAATGGGCTGTATTTGGTTTCGGTATGAACAGTAGTATTGAAAGCAAAACACCAGTAGGGTAACCATGTACTCCAATTTTGTGCCGAGTTATCTGTTTGAATGCGTATAAAGGAAATAAGATTTTTATGGCTATTTTCTAGTGCACCTATAGTTTGATGATGATAAGCAGTTGACGTTAAATGTGTAATTTTTAACAGTTTACATACTTCTTGCATCGTAGATGAAATGAATTCTGTGCCGCGGTCGGTAACGATTTCACTGGGTATGCCGTAGCGTAAAATAAAGTTGTTTACAAACGCAGTAGCGACGGCTACCGTGTCCTTTGTAGCGAGTGGGTACGCTTCAACATACTTGGTAAGATCGCACTGCAATGTTAAAATATAACTATAATTATTGTAATCCTTACCTAATGGCCCAACTAAATCTAAAAATATTCTACTGAAGGCTGTTTTACCTGTGTCAGTTATTGTCATTGGTTCTCTTGTATATTTACTATGTTTCTGTTTTTGACATGCGTCACATCTCTTTACAAAATCCGTGACGTCTTTCTCCATACCATGCCAGAAAAATCGTCGTTCAATGTTATTTAACATACGCCTAATGCCTGCATGTCCACTAGTAGGTAACATGTGGTAGTCATTTAGTATGACACGAATTGTGTCCCTATCGGTAATTCTTTTAATTCCTCTTAAAATATGTAACCGCGGTCCGGTCCAACTAGGTAATTTATTTATAGAACGCGTTAACGCTTGAACATTTTCTTTATTATTACATATACGTCATTTACATTTATATTTTCACAGAATGAACTCAACGCCCTCGCAAAGGCAGCTCGTGCGCAATGCGATCGGGATGTTGGTTTGACGTAAATTAACGAATTTGTTTCTACAAATGCGAACTCTTCGCTCTCTTTAGTTACGTGTTATTCTAATGTTTTAATTTCCGTATCATGTATATTCATTAAAAGTTCCGTGTAACTGTTGGGAGCTTTTAGCATATCGACCACTCGGGGTTGACAAGTCCAGTTGGTAGTGGCTGGTGGTTGATTTACGGGAGATATTTTGTCAGTTTCATTCTTGTTTATTTTTTTACGCTGTGCCCTAGTTATTACTGCTACGATGTTCTCGTGCATTCCTTTTAATTCATCGCTACTAATTTTTATACGAGATAATGCATCGGCTGCCACATTATCTGCCCCTTTTACATATTCTACGTCAAAGTCGTATTCTTCTAGTAACAGTCTGAATTTCATTAAGCGACTAGTTGGATTAGCCATGTTAAATAAATATACCAAGGGTTTATGATCTATTTCGATTGTAAATTTTTTTAAGTAGAGGTACGGTCTAAAATACTTCACTGACCAGAAGATCGCCAAAAGTTCTTTATCTATAGTTGGGTAATTAATTTCGGCTTTATTGAGGGTGCGACTGGCATATGCTACGGGTCTATTGTCACTGTTGTTCAGTACAGCACCTAAGGCATAACCACTCGCATCTGTTTTCAATATAAAAGTGTTGTTTTCGTCAAAATTTGGGTACTGTGGAATGGGTGGAGTAACTAATAATTGTTTAATCTTGTTAAAGGATGCATTACATTCATTCGTCCAATTAAAAAGTACATTTTTACGGCAAAGCATTGTTAATGGTAAAGTGTTAACTGACCATTTGCATACCTTACTGCAACGAGATAAGGTTTACCAATGGATAGTTAAGGGTGTTGCTAGTTGGAAAACAACGTGTCAAATGCTAGTTATTGATATTGTTGCATTAAAAACTTGTAGACTGGGTATGTGATATAAAATAATCACCCCCATTAAAATATAGCGAAATCGATTCTCCTGACGATTTTGAACAGACTGTTTTTAGGTTTCAAGTGGGTCTACTCATACCCATCCCACACTATACTCGTACTCATACCTAAACAATACTGCCCATACCAAAGTATACTTGTACTCATACCCGCTACTAATATACCCGCACCTTCGCACCTATACCATATTCATATTCATACCATACTCGTAACCATGCCATACTCATACTATACACATCTTCGTACTCACGTCGTACATCTTTGCGTGTACCTTTACCTACTACATATTTGTCGTCGGAACTGATAACGGAAAAAATAACTGTGTAATCTGCCGTGCCCCCAGATTTATCATATAACTTAAATATTATATCGCATTTATAATATTAGTAGGAAGTAGGATTGAATATCGCCCGTGTTACATAGCTATAATGTTTCTCATCAAACTAGTGAGGATCGATGTGGTTTTTACTATTTGTGTATAGAACCCTAATAGGCTTTAGGATTGAGAAAACAATTACTATTATACTGATGTTTTTCAAAACTTGTTGTTCTAAAACCATTATTAACTAACATGTAGCTTAGTAACGCGAATAATGTGAATGCTTATTCAGAAATTTAGCACAATAATAGCTGTGGCAGCAGCTTATATTCAGCACAGTCGGACTCCATTACGGTTGCTCATATTCTAACCTCTACGATTAAATAGGAATTCAAAATGAACTGAAAAACCCATTTTTATTCATTTATAAAACGAGTTTTATCGTAGCATAACTTGTTAAAGTACATTTGCTATCACTAAAACATCTAAACACCGCAAAAAAATTACAAATTTAAAAGTGGACTAGTAAAATTTCTATATTTACTTTTTAAACAGTGCATTATTTACGCGGCGCTTTAAAATTTTAAATAAAAAATATATATATATATATATATATATATATATATATATATATATATATATTTACAGTAAAGTCGCATGCGCAATGAAATTGAAGTTATGTAAACATCAAATCAATATCAATCATATTTTTATACTTACCGATTTTAATGTAGATGTATTACAACGTAGTCGGAATTCCACGCAGGAACTATTGAGTTTCCTATCTCAACAGAACCTACAGCAACTGGTAGAGAAACCTACGCGTATTACAGATCAATGCGCCACTCTGCTAGACCTAGTAATAACAGATTCTCCGTCACTGTGTAAAAACGTCAAAGTCAATCACAACCCAGCCCTTAGTGACCACGCACTAGTTATTGCCGAACTTAATATAAAAAAACCTAAAGAAACCCCCCGTTATATTAACTACAGAGATTTGAGTAAAATAGATGAAGCAACATTTATGTCAGATCTAAAAGCCATCTGTTGGACTGAAGTCAAAAATTGCCGAGATGTAAATGAGATGGTCGAAACCTTTAACTGTCTATTAGTAAGCTTGTATGATATAAAATACGAGTGGGTGAAAAACCGCGGCCGTGGCTTACAGACAATCTGAAGCTCATGATATCCTTGCGAGATAAAGCTTTGGCGAAAGCTAGAAAGACTAAATTGGATTCTCACATGGATTATTATAAAAGCTTGCGTAATCTAGTGAATGGAACTATAGGATGGGAAAAAAGCGCCTTTTTTGGATATTATGTTAATGAAAATATTAAAAGACCCAACAAAATGTGGCAATATTTAAAACGGTCTTCCGTGTTAGGCACGAGTAGCCAAGTTAATATACCGCACCATTTGAATAACCCAGACGAAATCAACATTTTTTTTCTTAACATACCAAACAACGGGAGATGTGAGAGATTAGCGTTTGATTATTTTCGACGAAATAAGTTTAATCAATGTGAATTTAAAATAAGTGAATGCACAGAGGATCAAGTTTTGAAATTTATTAGCAGCATTAAAACAAATGCGTCGGGATATGATTCGATTACCATTGATATGTTAAAAAAAACATTGCCTGTCACATTACCTGTAATAACGTACATAATAAATTACTCGATAAAATCCTGCGTTTTCCCTGAAGCTTGGAAATTGGCTAGAGTTAAACCATTGCCTAAGAGTGCCAAAGTTGAAGACCTAAAGGATCTTAGACCGATAAGCATCCTTCCAGTTATGTCTAAGATCCTGGAGCGAATCGTGTGCACGCAACTGACCTGTTACTTGGAGCGGGAAAACATTCTACCGCAAGTACAGTCAGGCTTCCGCAGTGGGCACGGCACGGCCACGGCGCTTGCTCATGTAACAGATGACATCATTAGTGCTTCAGATGAAGGGAAAGGCAGTATTCTTGTGCTTCTGGACTTCTCCAGAGCATTCGATTGTGTCAATATAGAACTCCTTCTAGAAAAGGTGACGTATTATGGAATCGCACCAACTGCACGTAACTGGTTCTCTTCATATCTGACAGGGCGTAGGCAATATGTAGAGACAGAAACGGATATGGGGAATCAACTAAAGTCTTCAGTGAAATTAATTGAAAAGGGCACGCCCCAAGGCTCAATTTTGAGTCCTATCCTGTTTATCCTTTTTACTACTGACCTACAAAACTGTCTAAACTACTGTAAACTTCATCTTTACGCCGACGACACCCAGCTCTATTTCTCTTTTGACCCTAAAGATACTCTCAAAGCTGTAGAAATGATAAACGAAGATCTGACTAATATTTATAACTGGGCACTAAATAACCATCTTATTCTCAACCCTACAAAAACAAAATATCTCATTTTGGGAACAAAACATCAATGCCAGAAAATAACTGATTTCCAACCCAATCCACGGTGGGCTGGCCTTAGGCCATAACTCAAAAAAACGCATGTGGTATTTTTTGGTTTCCAATGCTTGAATATTATTAGCTAATAAGTGTACTTTTATCAGGTATAAATAGATCCCGCATAACTAATTACTTTCATTCTCTAACAATCCTTGAAGTTAACGCAACTCCCGTTTGTACGCGCTCTCTTATCAAAGGCTCATTAAGTGAACGTCATTAGTAGTGAATTCCTGAGGCCATAGTAATTTTAGTGATTACTATTAATATGGAGCTTAAAGAATCAGGTATGTTGTTTCATTTTATATACAAAGTATAACTTTTTCATTAAAAGTATATTTATAATAATAGGTCTACGAGGTAACAAAAAGTCATACAAACAGAATATTTTGTTTACTGAAACTTCTAGTTATGTTCCCAATGAATTCTAACATCGAAAGTAGTACTGTTTTGAAGCTTGATATCTCTAGATTAACGGCCATAAAAGATTATATGCAGACGCCTGCGGGTTTGATAGTTAAAAGACTGCTACGCTTGGGTAAGCAAACGCGTAGCATCTCTACGAAAATATTGCGGATGACAATTCACCCTTTTTCTTTCTTTTTTCAGGTGATGTTGTAGGTCGGATCTTTTACAAAGGGATTTTTATTTAACTTAGTAGTTCAGATACAGAAGGATGTTGTCAAGTGCTTAAAAAAATTTAGTAGGAATGTTGCCAGATGTAGAAAACGTAGGTACAAGTGATTTGGATAACATAATAAAGTACATACTTACATTGGTAGTAGACTTGTAATTTATTGGAAACCATCTTTGCGAAATCAGTGTATAGTCCTTAAGAAACATTCGAACTGGTTAAGTGAGAAGCAAACAGATAATTTTCCAATAAAAATAAGGTGACTGAAAAGACGTTACATATTGAATTGGGACAACCGTCATCATCGGGCAATTCGGAACCCTCTACTTCAACCGGATGGCCAAAAAAAGGACTTTTTGGCTTGTAGTAAGCGGTCAAAACGCAGAAGGTTAGCAGCACTAGCATCCTTGGATGCATCAGCAGTCAACAACCTGACGAATATTAGCTAATTTAGAGACCAATGAAATCCTTACGATGCATGTGCTATCTCTTCTCACAGAAGCTATACTAACAAAACACCAATATTTGTTACTACGTACTTTTATAAATTTTCGAGTTTATCCTGTTTTACCTTCGTATGGTAAAGTAATTGTGTGCGCGCACATAGACAAATACGAATCTCTTAAATAATTTTCTAGTAAATTCGGACCCTATGATTACGGGCCGTAGGAAACTACCAAAAACAAAAAAATCAATAGTTGTCACAATGTGTACTTATTTAACTAGATGTTTAAAATACATTTTAGATGAATCTAAAATATTAGTTGATCTAGGTTAGTTTTTTAAGGTGACTGACACGTGACGTGAAATATTTTGCGTTGCATAATTTGTACAATATTAGCATCTCTGTAAATATATATTTTTTTAATTTTAAATATAGATTTTTACAATATAATTGATAAAAACTATTTGTTTTATTATATTATTCAAGAATATGTTGTAATTTATTCTTTAATTCTATTTTTATAAGGCTTTAAAATTGTACGTATCTTATCATACGTATTTGTTATCAGTTAGATTTTTTTTATGCTAAAATATACAAAGTGGAACTATTTATTACTATTTTTTTACTAGATATTTAAACAACAAACACGAACATTATCTTATTTTGAGGGTATCTTTGATACTTTCGGAGAAATCGATTTTTGACCCTCTCTCCATACAAGCCGAGCCACCGTGCGGCAGTAACATCCTGTACCTCGCTCACTCGGTTGCGTACAAAAGGTTTAAGATTGGCGGGTGATGACGCTAACCACTCTAGGACTATCATTGAATCGCACCAAAATGTGCATTTATTAAATTTTATGGTGAGTGAGCTCAGTATCTTTGTAAACAGTCTTGCACCGAGCAACGCCCCAGATAATTCTAATCGGGGAATGGTCGTGGCTTTAATTGGGGCTATTTTATTTTTAGAGGCTAAAAGACGGACCGTAACTGTCCCTGTGCTATCCTTCGTCCTCACATACGCGCAAGCACCGTACGCGGCTTCAGATGCGTCTGTGAATATATTTAATTCTACCTCTTCACTAGAATCGCCTAAAACCCAGCGCGGAACTCTAATTTCATTAAGAAATGGTAAAGTGGTTTCGAATTCACCCCATTGTGCTTTAAGGGTGGGCGGTATTTCCTGATCCCACGAGCATCGTTCTTGCCACAATTTTTGCAACAATATTTTTGCTTCTAAGACACAAGGCCCTACTAAGCCTATCGGGTCAAATACCTGCGCGATTGACGAAAACTAAGTACGTGACGCTTTGTGACATTGTTACAAGTTTTTAAATTAATCGTAAAGGAAAGGGTATCGGTGTCACATTGCCAATTTAGCCCTTATGTTTTAGATGGCACAGAAATGCTCAAGTTTTGAATATTTAAATTATCTTTTGTACTATTTTGCGAACAATTATTTGTTTGTATGTGACCTTGTAACGCTTGCAATATTTCAACATTATTAGACCGCAATTTTCGTAGATTTAACTGACCTGCTTTTAAGGCGATATGATTCGACTCATCAACGAATCTGAGGGGGTGAGGTGCGCGGCAAACCGTGAAGCCCCGCCCGCGCGTCCCGCGACCCTCTCGCCGAGCTCGTGAGCGCGCGCCGCGCACGGTAAACATTGCAGACGGGTCACAGTATAATGATCTTATGATGGCAGTATTTTAACTAGACCGGGAAATGGTCACGTTTTAGAGTTTTTATTGTATATGTACGTATGTATTTTTTGCATTACGTATTTCTGATCATTTCATGTAGAATTATTATTTTTATACATATAGACATGTGTACTTATTATTGATCAGTAAGAACGTTTTAATTTCATGGCAGCGTGTTCGAGTTAAAGTACCTAAAGGAAAGTAACAATTTTAAAGGAGACGGTCAATTAAGGGTTCTATTTATAAAGGTTATTAACCTTAATCAACAATTTTACTTTACAGATTCCTTTAACTCAATAACGCTGCCGTGAAATTAAAACGTTGTTACTGATCAGTAGTACTTATTTATAAGCTCTAAAAACAAAAAAAAAAAACAGTTTCAAAGTAAATTTCTGATAACTTTTTGGTCAGTGCAAGCCTTATGGTTTCGTCTTGGCAACATTTTACATGAAAATGTTTTTGGTGGGTCTCATTATCACAATTTCCAATACTTTTGTTGCCTAACTTAATAAATTATTGTTTACAATACCTATCGACTTTATACCTACTTTAATGATCACACAATTTTAACGAAACAATGTTTTCAAGAACATAATTCAATTAAGTGCGAGTCAAACTCGCGCACCGATGGTACCTACATTTTATTAAGTACATTATATATATTTTTTTTTATTAAGTTGTAACTGACTCATCATCATCATCTCAGCCATAAGACGTCCACTGCTGAACATAGGCCTTCCCCTTGGACCTCCATTCCGGTCGGAAGCGACCCGCAACCAGCGTCTTCCGACGGCCTTAACAAGGTCGTCTGTCCATCTTGTGGGTGGACGTCCTACGCTGCGCTTGCTAGTCCGTGGTCTCCACTCGAGCACTTTTCGACCCCATCGACCATCTTCTCTGCACGCCATGTGGCCTGCCCATATATATATATATATATATAACATTTTCAAGAAGTCTGGTCGCTTGTGGTGAAAAAAAAAAATGTATGGAGAACAGAGTGGCCAACTTTCTTAAAAATAGTTTATCTAATACTGATTCTAAAATGGTACACATGCTATTTACATTTCTACAAATAAAGATATGGCCTAGATGGTGTTTAAAGTGAAGTATGGTGCTAACTAGTAAAAAAGACATAAAAGTGCGATTATCTCGAAAACCACGAAACTTTTACTAGACCTATAAGTGCATTTTCTGGACCAGCCTAAGCTGCCCTGTCGATGGTTAGAAGGTTGTCCATTAATTACTGGACACTCTGTATAGAGATGTAACTAACCCAAATGGCACTTGGCACTTTTTTTATCTGATAGTCAGCAAATGAGCCGCCTGATGGGAAGCGGTCATCTGATACTACTTTAAACACTAAAACGTCCATGCGTTATTGATTTAGTGTAATTTCCCCACAACAAATTAGCCTTTTGGCTGCACTTGGGCCGAGCACAAGCATAAACAGTAGCAGTAGGTACTAGGTACAAAGAAATCACGGAGCGACATAACCTCCTCGTTCAAAGCTACCACGATAGGCTCAGCTAGAAAGTCGTAGAGTAACTGACTGCAAATAAATATGGGAGCGATAGCTTGCACTCCGTGGTCCATAACAATCAAACAGATGGCGATGGCGTCGCATTCTTACGCCGATAAGGATCCGATAAAAGATAATTTTAGATATTAGACAAAACAAAAAACCTAAGGTAGGGAATAAACACATTAAAAAATGTTGGCTAACGGCGTATTGCATAGAGTATCATTCTATGGAACTTGCTAACTATGTAAACAAAAGTTACTAGTAAATTCATTCATTCATCAAGTTTGATTACATACATAGTTAGCAAGTTTCATAGAACGGTTACCGATACGACGGTTATGTCAATTACACAAACGTGCACGGTGCGTAACGGAATGGGTAAGTAATATATAATAATAATATAATTTTACACTAAACAAAATATCTGCAAACAAAAGATTATACGAGTATAGCGCCAACTGCGCGCCTCTGGGCTGTATCTTATTCTTTGAACCTCGTGGCGGTGCAGCGATACAAAATTCACGTACGATCGCAGTGAGCGGGGTAAGCGGGTGGTGCGGGTACAGAGCGCTTAGCTCCACCCAGACGCTCAAGGGCATTGGGCCTACCAATCGTCTTAATAATATTAACTAGATTTTGCCCTGTGCGCAGGGCCCTCAGAGCCCCGCGGTACGCGTGTTGTTTGCTGTTGGTGCTGTTGTTGACGTGTTGTTGTTGGTAATGTTGTTGTTGCTGTTGTTTGCGCTGTTGTAATTGCGTAGTAGCTTGTTTTCCAAAGGGAAAAAGAAACAAAGTTGTACTTTTGCTAGGACAAACAGATCCGCGTGCGAGCACTTCATTCCTGTAGCTCGGTAGCAGTCCGGTTATGTGAGGGTCGCAGTTCTAACCTAACCTAACCCACTTTTCTGGTAGCAGTCCGTTTCTGTGAGGGTCGCAGTTCTAACCTAACCTAACCCACTTTTCTGGTAGCAGCCCGTTTCTGTGGGGTTCGCAGTTTTAACCTAACCTAACCCACTTTTCTGGTAGCAGTCCGTTCCTGTGAGGGTCGCAGTTCTAACCTAACCTAACCCACTTTTCTGGTAGCAGTCCGTTTCTGTGGGGTTCGCAGTTCTAACCTAACCTAACCCACTTTTCTGGTAGCAGTCCGTTCCTGTGAGGGTCGCAGTTCTAACCTAACCTAACCCACTTTTCTGGTAGCAGTCCGTTTCTGTGAGGGTCGCATTTCTAACCTAACCTAACCCACTTTTCTGGTAGCAGTCTGTTCCTGTGAGGGTCGCAGTTCTAACCTAACCTAACCCACATTGTTGGTAGCAGTCCATTCCTGCTGTTGTTATTGTTGTGTAGTAGTTTGTTTTCCAAAGGGAGAAATAAATAAAGTTGTACTTTTGATAGAAAGAAAAGATCCGCATGCGAGAACTTCATTCCCGCAGCTCGGCCTTCGGCCTCGCGTGCTTGGGAAATCGTAACTTTTCCTATTGGGTCGTGTTGCAGCTCCAACTTCCTCCTCACGTGTGACGCTTCGAACAAGACTAAAATACAACCAAGCGCAAGATGAACTGCCTGTAGGCACCTTGAACTCTCAATTATATTTAATTCATGTCGACCGTGGTCAAATATTAAAATTAGTGATATGTATTTAGTTCTTAAATAATTGGATTGCGATATGCCTATTAGGGTAATTTTTTCAATTATTTCAATTTGACATTTTATATTTATTTAAATTTATGATTATGATGATGAATTTGCACGCTTGACGGGCGTGGCGCGTTGCATGCGATCCAAAGCCGGGCGCCTTCGGCACCCTCATACTAAAAGCGTAACACTATACATATATTGTAACATCCCCATACTGTATCAATCCAAATAAATAATTTGTGATTTTCAAAGGAGTCAAAGAGCACGAAGGAATATAATCATTTTACAGATCGGACGTAGGTATATCAGTAAAGGTGAAATACTGTAAATATATCATACTTACATACTCACAATTATATTATCTAGGAATATAATATTATTTACCTACATTGAAATTGGTTGCTGACCTAGTGAAAATGCTGAAATATTTTAACTGTTGATGTAGGAAAGCTAGGCGCTTTCAAGCACCTCGTAAAGTATTAGATGCTTCTGTTATCAGAAAGTGTGTTTTTATAGCACTTAGTGACTTTTTCTTACGTTTCATATGCTTTGATTCCCATTGTTTGTAAATGGTAAAATCACGTGACCGCGCGGAACACACTGACGCAGGTCCGTCCTCTACAAGCGCTGCCGCGCGACTGAAGAGGGCGTAAGTGCGTTCGCGAGTGATGGCGGTTGCGGATTTAGTAGGTATTGAAACATAGAAATTATTTTAATGATGTTACCGAGACAAAGTGATCCAAACCATCTAGATTATCTTATTACCTATACATTTATGTAAAAAACAAGCCAATAAAGTTTGTATTGTAGCTCTGAGATTGATTTATTGTTAAAAAAAGGCGTAACTTTGGAATTTTTTTCTATCGAGCAAAGTTTATCTAATCATGTTTTTGAGATCCAAAACATATCTGCCAGATCCTTAAGTATAAGATATATTTTTTTCACAATTTTAATACATTGTTTCTTATATTTCCGATGGATTCAAAAAACTGGTTCGCTTAGCTCCTACGGGAAAAGCACGCCTTAATGTGTCGATTACTCCCTTTCCCAACTGTATAGCATCATCGATGTTCGTGCTGCCGCTCAAGTAATCGTCCACATAAAAGTCATGTACAATCGATTGCTGTATGACTGAATCTGACGCGTCTAAACCTAACTGCTTTAAGCAGCGGCAAGCTAGAAAGGCAGCCGAAGCTGTGCCATATGTCACTGTGTTGAGTGAGTAACACTCAAGACGATCGGTCGGATTAAAACGCCATAAAATCTGCTGAAGGCATCTTTGTTCAGGTGCAATTACCATCTGACGGTACATCTTTTCGATGTCACCTGAAATTACATACTTATGTTGCCTATATCGTAACAAAATTGAAATTAAGTCATCCTGAATGGTGGGACCGACTCTCTGTATTCCGTTCAAAGACCCCTGATTTGGTGGGGGCTGACGCGTCAAAAACTACCCTTAACTTGGTGGTGAGACTGTTCTCCCTTACCACCCCAAAATGTGCCAAAAAACACTCTACGCGACTGTCGCTCGACTCGCGCGCAGTGCGGGACATGTGACCTAATTCGAGATATTCATTCATGAACGCGTTGTAATTCTGCCTAAATTCGTGATCATGTTTTAACCTTCTTTCTAAAGATAAGAAACGGCACTTAGCCATTTCATAAGAGTCGCCTAGAACCTCTGGCGATTCTTTAAGTGGCATGGTAACAACGAACCGCCCATCGCCAGTCCGCGTCGTGGTTTTATTAAAATGTTCCTCGCAAATCCGCTCTTCAGGGGTGAAATTATGTATTGGTGAAACACTATCGAGCTCCCAGAAGCGCGCGAGCTACTTGTCAATATCAGTGTCAAGTAATTCTGAAGAGAATGTGATGATTTTGATTGTTATTAAGGACCGCACCGGAAATTAACCAGCCTAATTTTGAGTCGTACAGCTTGGGTTGACGTTTCCCTAAATCGATTTTATTAGTACCTAGCACTTCCCAAAATACTTCCGCGCCTACCAACATGTCTATGACTGACGGAATGTTGAAAGTAGGATCGCATAGTTGAATATGCGACGGTATTTGCAGGTTCTTTATGTCTATGTATGACATTGGTAACAAATCCTTTATGTGAGAAGGCACACGACAGCTAAGCTCCAACTCAAAGTCTCCTGCCATTGACTTTATGGTTACGTTGCAAGACTGATTACTTTTAGATAGTCACAGTGGAGCCCGTGTAGGAAACCGGAAGCTGCAGCTTATTGCGCAGCCTCTCGCTGATGAAGTTGGTCGAGCTGCAGTTGTCCAGCATGATCCGGACGACGTGCAGAGCGCCCTTGGCATCGCTCTCACCAAAGCTTTGGAAAGCAGTGCAGAGGATTGTTGAGTCAAATTCATTTTTTCAGTAGTCAGAGCAGCTACCTCTACTGCGTCGCTATTAGTTTCGGTGTGAAGCAAAGTATTATGCCGCTCACTGCAATATTTACAAGTAGACAGACGGCATTTGGATAACTGATGACCTGGTCTTAAGCACAACTGGCATACGCCTAGCTCATTGACTTTCTTTTGACGAAGGCCAATTGACAATTTTCGAAACGAGTCGCATGAAAACAGAAAATGATTCTGCGCACACATGAGACAACTGTATTTTGTTTTATTTGCCTTATTATGAGTCTCAGCTGTGACAAAAAAAAATATTTTGTTTATCAGGGTGGCGATTAACCTTGACCGATTTTGACTCCTGGAGCGTCTCCAATAAATCAGACCTATTCGAAATAAACGTGGTAAATTGTTCTAACGTCGGAGGATTGTCCAACGTAAGACCCTGCTACACGGCAGCCGACAAGCCCCCAAACCGCGTGGCCTTGGTCTGTCCCGGACCGTGTAGACAGTTGTTACCAACAAAATTTCGTTTGACCTCCGGACGCCCTTGGCATGCGAGCGCGCGCCAGCGACCGCGGTCTGAGCGGTCGGTCCGGAACCGTGTAGCCGCCCGACGCCGACCGCACTAGGCCATTTCGCTTGAAGGACGCGCCGTGTGCGCTCGTGTGGTTAATAGCCATGCCATGGGTACTCAGTAGCATTTCTAATAATTCATCAAATACTTTCCTCTTCATTCTCAGAAAGTTATGTATGTCCCCGTAGCGTAGAGTCCAGCGAATTCATTAAGTTGAAATGACTCAACAAATGCCGTTTTTTGAGCCAGCGTTTCATTCATATACCCTTTTCTTTTTTTACAAACTTTTTATTAACTTGCAATATACTCGTACCTAATGTAAGTATGTAAATATGTTTTTATGGGTCAAATCTTGCAAGTTAAATTAGACCCACTTTCTAGTTTCCGATGGAGCTGAAAATTTGCATACGTATATAAGTCGGGTGACAATGCATTATTATGGTACCATAGAGCTGATCTGATGATGGAAACAGGAGGTGGCCATAGGAACCCTGTGATAGAACAACGCGACCTAATTGTGTTTGGGGTTTTTAGAATTGTCTCGACGAGTATTAGATGCCTCTGGAAAGAAAAGTACAGTCAGCGATAAAAGCTTGTACCAAATATTCTTTTTTTGCCAAAAACTTATTTTTTTGTCATTGCACTAGTATATATGAGTAGGTAGGTTATGAAATTTGGCGCCCCGGCCAATAAGTTTTGCCGCCCCAGAAGTGAAGGAAGAAAAACAAAATGCAATCCGCCAGGGGTGGCATACGCCGCCCTTAGGGCCATACGCCACTGAGTAGGTACTAATGCCACGCCAACTTTCTGAAAGGTTAGGGGCCATTTTGTGTGCTTGCAATACGTGTTGTCTGTCCGCGAGTTCTGAACACACTGTGGTTTGCCACCGTCTAGCCAGACAACTCAGACGGACCCACACACCAAGGACAGACCTAGGTCAGACGGTTAGTAGGCTTGTCGGCTGCCGTGTAGCAGGGGCTGTATTTCTAAATTCTTCCCACTCGCGGCTGGTTACCGAATCTAATTTTGACGACATCATAAAAATAATAAGCGTATCCCACTCAGAGGTTGGTTGACCCAAAGTGTTAAGCGCCCTAAGGTTCTTATTCGTAATGTCCAAAAGATGACGTAACGCCCTGTGAGATTCCTTGTTAATTTGCTCGACACTGAACAAAGCTTTAACGTGATTATTAACTAATAACCTCTTATTGTCATACCTAGCTAACAATAGCTCCCAAGCAGTCTTATAGTTCTCGGCTTTAAAATCTAAACTTTTAATTACTAATGCCGCACTCCCCTGTAAGGAAGAACGCAAGTAATGAAACTTGTTAATATCGTCTATAGAATCATTAGTGTGGATCAACGACAAAAAAGTATCTCTGTATTCCAAAAAATATTGATAGTTGCCGTTAAAGTGAGGAAGATCAATCTTAGGAAGCCTTACCAGATTATTTTTATGCTGGCACGAACCGGAACCCGCCTCAGACATAACCTTACTTTCCGCATCCAACTTGCCACGCTTGCGAAGTAATTCCCGAGCGCTGGCCAGAATGGCGAAGTACTGGTTGTCGAAATCCGTACGCTCAGCATATTGCTCCCGGGGGTCTCCGATTCTACTTCAATCCGCTCCTGTAATTAATAATGAAATGCAGTTACAGTAATTGTCTCAACCTGCCAGGAAAAAGGAAGGTTTCCGTCTTGGTCGTGTACAAATGTTGGTCTAGGTCGATGTAGTTAGATATCTAGATATATAAGAAGATGTACTTTAATCGAAAGATTATGGGGGTGTGTAATTGTTCATCTACACACAAAAATACTAAGGAACAGGGAGCGTATTTCACAACTTTCTTGATGTCTCACTTGCCACCCCTCTGGTTTTGCGGGGCGACGGAGGTCGTTTGCAACGGGCGACAATGGTCTGAGTTGGTAAACTTGCCTAACAGGTAGTAGTTACCGCTCATGTTAGGATATTTGCATATTTATTTTAAGAAAACAGTAATAGTACATCATACAATAATTATTAGAGATTTAGTGGAACATACACATGTTAGGAAATTTATCTACATACTCTTCGATACGGAACCCTAAAAGTCACAATATTTATCTAGAAGAGCGCTCAAGTATGTGTAATTACCGTTTATTGTTTTGTCATTAACAATCAAAGCCTCAGCGAGCTACCTTGTGTGGTCTCCTCACTCATTATTGAAGCTACACAAATAGTTTCATTAAAATCGATTAGGATATGTAACACCTGGTCGAACAGTGTACATACATAAGCATATTTGTACTATAAAGAGGTATATCATCATAGGTTTGCTTAGGATTACAGTACTGTGCTACTGACGGTACCTTTCGATCGTGTTCTGATTGCAGTCAATTAGTATACAGTTGGTTAAGCTAGCATAGTACCTAAGAAGATAAAACGTGGGTTTTGTTCTGTAGTTTTCCTGTGTGTAGCAGTAACAGCAGTCATTTTAGCAGCAAAATTCTTGAATGAAGTCAGCAAACAGGAGTCATCATGTAGGCTCTGGAACTCTGAAATGAGACAGACAAGTACATATTAGAAAACCCAGTTAACATAAAGTAGCATAAGGTAGCATTAGATTCTCCTTAGAGTCAGATTTAGCTGGGCAATATGTCTCAACATTGGTCTCAACACATCCATTCACGGGGGCGCGTTATTAATTTTAATGCATGCGTGTATTGAAATGTGGGTACTTCAACAAAACCAGTCTGGGGTTGTCAGTTACGTACGTAATCATTTATTTGTCGCAATCCATGGTATTATTACAGATGTTTTCAGGTTAAATGAGTACAGCATCACGTGTGCTCTCCCGAATTTCAACAATATTATCGGCAATATAATAACATAGAAAAAATATGTATAAATACATCCATGGAAGGAGGAGCACTCATAATGCTAAAGTAGAGTAGTAAGTACTGCCCAGTACTAAAATTTTTCAAATTCCAAAAAAGTTTGAGTATCTTTGCCTTGCCGGACGTATTTCCATAGTTAGGTCACAAATAAGCTAAATTAAGTTTACTTTAGTCAATAGAATTAGAATAGGGTATGTAGGCTAAACACAGTTTGCAATTCAACGCTTTGTGATCAAGAATTCTCCGCTCAAGCATTTGAAATATTAGTGTCCAACATAAAACATGAGTTGGTTAGTTTATAATGAGTTATGTATTTATATAATGAGATGAAATACCTTTCATAAATGGAAGCAGTCAGTAGATGTACAGTGAAGGCATCTTGACACTCCGGGACAATATCAGCTTTCCGGGTAACACTGAAACATGAGTTATGGAAAAGTTAGCTAAAGTAGGGTATATTTAAGGAAATCTACTTATAAGTCTCAATAACAGGGTTTATTATTTACTACAGGTAGGGTCTTCACAGTTAATAAAACAGAAAAAATAAAAATTTCAATTTTTTTTTGTAGAACAAATGGAAAAATTTCAACATATTTATTTTCTAAGTAGGATTAAGTCTACTATTGCTTTTATACTTACTAAGGCAGTGTTGAAACATTCAGGAAAGTCCTTGTAGGCAACAATGGGAATTTGCTCTGCTTGGTTCACCGGGTAGCAGGAAGCCATCAACTATGTTTTGTTTGCTGAAAAATTAAACATACATTGTAAGTAAAGTAACTCACAGTTTAGGGGTCCAAGCATATGTAGAATACAGTACAATACTCCTTAATGCACGCCTCGCATCCTCGTCGTACATGTACTGGACAGGTTCACATTGATAGACTGTCTTTTCTAGCTACCTTACTTTGTAGGTACACAAAAGTCAACACCTACCCTCATTGTCTACACATAACAGTAAGGTTTATTGCGATAGCAGGAATAATTATGGCAGGTCCAGGATTATGTTCACATATTTTTATTTAAGTGACCGGACAACTATGGGGTAATTTTCAAAAGAAAGATACATATTCATCATCAGTTGTCATTAACATGTAAAGAAACCAGTTTATTTTTAGCTGACACTATCATATAGTTATGATTTTTATAATATATTGCATTTCCAGGTTCGAGAAGCACTTATTTCAAAAAATAAATTAGTCGAACCATCTTTTAGAACAACAACACTTAAATTCCAAATACAGTAAGGACAAGCCTAAGGGTATTTAATATGGTAACAGGGTAGTTATACTTACTGTTAAGGGTCAGGAAACATTCTTCAAAATCAGCAAATGGAGTTTTCCACACCATTATTTCAACTTATCTCTCTTCAATAACAGTTTTGTATATCAGCACAGGGAATCATTTTAATGTAGTTGTCAGCTTACTGAAACATCAACCATAGCTTTTAAATGTTATTGTAATACAAATATTGTAGTGGAGGTCTAATAATATGTTAGACAGAGTAAAACGAAAATCAACATGTCATTGTTTTAAATACAGGTTTTACTTTCGATTTTCCAATAAGAAAAGCATTTATGTTACTGAATAAAGAGTATAAAGAAGGAAATAGAATCCACTAGGCGTCGGCATTATAAAGTAGATCGTTGAAAGTAAAGAAACTAATGCTAGCCATTTACAGGTGGGATCAGTCAGAGAAACTAATTTAATGATAGGTAGGACAATTTGCGAACAATTCTTTTCTGATTGCAGATTTGCAAGTGTATTTAACAGGGTCTCAATGGCAGTAACTTGTCTAAAGAAGAAAGAAGATCGTAATCTTACCTTGGTTGAAGAAACGATTTCCAACTTTGTATTTATTTCACTCGCACTGTCACACTGTCTGTACTTAGGCACGTTAAATAAATAAATAAATAAGTACACTGGATCAGAAATACGGGCACTAAAGGTTCCCTGACCATTTAGTTTGATGAAATAAGTAGAAGCAAATTCGTGTGAGGGTCTGAATGCCATTTTCTTGGTCTTGTAGGTTCTTCGATAGATGTAAATCATTATGGATGCTCTCGGAGACTTTCTTTTTACCGTACTATCTTTAAATTTAGCTCAGTGATATAAATTTTGCCTTGGTAAAGTGTTAAAGCATCTTTTTTTTTCAGTTTACAACGGAACTTAGAGGAGCTTGACAGTTGGTAAAATTGCCATAGACAAAAATTTCACTCAGCCAAAAGTAGAAGTTGTAGAACATTCAGTCTAGAATAGGTTATGGTTTGGATCAATCAATAGATCGATTATTAAGTTTTTCACATTGTAAAAATGCGTTTTATCATTCAAATCATTCTACGTAAAAATAAAAAACTTAAATGATAATAGATAAGGGTTTTTATTTCAATTTGCATTAATCACGCATTTATTGGAAGCTTACTAAGTTCACTACAATCCATTCATAGGTAAACAAATGATCCCGACCAAATTACGTAGGCTATTTTGGTGTATTATCGAAATTGTTAGAACGTGGTTTTGAATTTCGTCGCATTATGTAACCACGCTTGAGGCTCGTTTGTAAAAACGAATTTACTAATACGAACGATTTCGTCTGATATTAAGAATAAGTAATAAATAAATTGCCAATTTCATTTATGCAGTGAAAGATTATTTTGCATTGTTAATAAATTTTAAAAGTACATGTAGATAGTTGTTTTTGTAGGAAAATGATTTACATTTTAGGAAGTAAATAGATAACGATCGTAATGGTGGTACTGCTGTCACTAGGTGACAGAACGGGATAGTCTTACGTGTCTTTCAGTAGGAGTAGCAGCGAAAGCTCTATTGTTTGTCCTTGTCACAGTCTCGTGCAGTTGCGTATGTTTTGTTTCTCACTGACGCGAGCGTGTAGCGCATCTATAGGGTCCTACTATCTAAGGCGGAAGATCATAGATATCGAAAGATAGTGGATGACAACTGCAATGTTGTTGCTACTCACAAAAACAATTATTGAAGAATTATAGTTAAGTTTATTCGTACGTATTGCTGGAGATCAAAGGATGAATTCTAAAAATCAATAAAATAAAATACAATTCAGCGGGGTGCGCGGGGTTCAAGTTTTGTTATGAAAGACAGTTTTTTACGCATACATTTTCGAATTTGCCACCTTTGCTACAGACAAACGTGGTTTGCCAAGTTATATCTTAGAACTTTAAGAAAAATACGTCTCTGAAACTTTTGACACTTCTTGGAATTTGTATACGCGGAGTAATTGTTGTTGTATTTTAAAGAAATTGTAAAATAAGACTGTAGATGGTTTTAATAATGGAATCCCTTATGTGAGACAAATAAGAATCATAGTGAGGTTTAGTGAAGTGCATATTAACAAACTAGAGCCATGTTTCTGGTAAATTCGTGTTAAAATAAAATACGTCGGAGTCGTACACAAAATAACTTTGGTTTTGACGGAATATGTTATTAAGAAGTGATAATATGAAATGGACAGTGTTTCGGACAACAATAAATGTAGATGCTAACCCGGAAAAGGTTCATAAATGAGTGCAAGCGCGTATTCGAGTGAAAATTGGGTTATTTTACGTGCATTTTGCAGCCACAAGTAACGAGTGCATTTTGTAAACAAGAACACACATTATGTGTTTTCCTGTAGTAAATCTATATTAAAATAGTGTAGTGAGTGAAGTCTGTCAAGTGTAAAAATGGTGGAAATAGTTTTAACTATCAAGGAATGTGCATTTAACACGTGAGTAGAAAATTTTGTCGAACCTGGTACTTTTATAGGTTATCTTAGTATAAAAAAATATGTTATCGCTTTTTCACAGTATATAGGATTAATACATAATCTTTCTAACGTTTCAAAGTTTTAATAAGATGCTCTTTTGATTTTCTATCTACATGATTCAATGATTTTCGATTAATAGCGTTTATCAAAGAATTCCCTGTAGGTTGGTTGTATGTATATGTGTAGATATTTACGTGCTGCTTTGAGTTTTTTTTATGATGAACGAAAATCTTGTAGTTATTCATTATGTGCGTAAGACGCTAAAAAAATAAAAGAAATTCAAAAGGTGATTGTTAAATTTGTCTAGTTCCTTAACACTCTGATAGCCTAACGGTCTCAAGGGTGGCCTAAAGTATGGAGTGACATGTACGAGGTCAGGGTTCGAATCCCACATAGTGAAAGCGTTTTAATTTTTTTTTTGTGAATTGATTTTAATAAATCAGACAATGTTGCAGTTTTATTAGGACCATTTTATGGCTTCATTTTATTTAAATTATTTTAGTTTCGTGATCTATCTTTTTTTATACAAGTTGTTTGGGATATAGGGTAAACCCTCCAGTGAATGAACACCCCCCAGTGAATGAACAAAATCACGTTTTTTGTCTAAAATAAGAAATATAGCAATTTCTACCACTTGTCGTATTTTTTTTCTTATTAACAACTCTATTTCCTATGCAATTTCAACCCCTGCTAAATTTATTTTCGACCAGTTTGAACGTGACTGGCGTTTAAAGTTTACGTATTTCTGGTTTTGAAGTTTTGTATGCAAAAATTATATCCCAGATAAGAACAGTGTACGTTTGGAGCAACATATGAAGTGCTTATTTAATGTTTACCTATACAAAGTTTGGTTATTTGGTTAGATTAAGAGTTAAACCTTCTACAAATGTACACTTTGTCGACGTATTATGTGATTAAGTCTTTATTTTTTATAGTTCCAATACTGGCTTATCAAATGTTCTGAAACCAGTAAATGAACGGTGTGTTCATTTACTGGTGTCGTCTAGATATATTTTTTTTTCTAAATTTATGTGTTAACGAATTGGTATTGAGCTTGTTTTTTGTGATCCTGCATAGAAAATGATTCTGATTCTTTCAGCCAGTACTGGAACAAACAAAATTTCTATAGTCCATTTACTGGATTTTTCATTCCTATGTATGAACAATACAACATTTGGGGTGTTCATTTATAAGATTTCTACTAATTCTATGTTTGAACAATGTAACCACGAACAATGCAATGACAAGTTTATTATTTTAAGCATTATTTGCTAATCCTAACTTTTTTCATCAGAATATGCTGATTGTTTCTTGTTTTAAAGATCGATTCTCTTTTTCTTAATAATATGTAATAGGTTCTGGTGAATAACCATCATTTTATTACATTCTAATCTATTTGAAATCAATATGGAGGGGATAAAAATATATGAACGCTTTCGCTATACCTACTAAAATAGAGCTGGAAACGTTTATAGTGTTAAAAATGTTTTTGTAAAGCTGATTAAAAATATCTAAATAATGTTCATTCACTGGATTTTGCGGTGTTCATTCACTAGTTTTTATGTTCATTCATTAGGTTTTTGGGTACTTTTTGATAAATTCTGCTATAACTCAAAAACTATGAAAGTAATAAAAAATCGCAGAAATTACTTTCTTATTTATTAAATGAGGATTCATTAAATTGCAGATAATTATTGAAATTATTAATGAATGCTGAGAAATGATTTTTCAAACTTGGATAATTCCTTAAGTGTTCATTCATTGGAGGTCTTACCCTATAGCTTAATAATGCAAACTGGAGTGGAGTTACGAATTAAAAAAAAAATTACGGTCAGTAGATTAAGAACATCTAGGTACCTACTTAGTTCCTAAGAGACCTAGATGTCTAACAGTATTATGATTCGGGTTTTGTGTTAACTAAGTATGATCAAATTAAGTGAGATAACGTGCGTTTGAGGTCATCATTATTTTCCTCACGTTGTCCCGGCGTTTTGCCACGGCTCATGGGAGCCTGGGGCCCGCTTGACAGCTTGTCTCGAGAATTGACGTAGGCACTAGTTTGTAGTGTAGTATTTAGTAGTGTACAGTGAAATTTCGGGATACTTGACTACTTCAGTCACATTGCTCGCTGGCAACCGGATATTCATGACAAGATGATTGTGCTGCCTACTTGTAGAAGATAAGAGGAATTCCTTAGCTACAGTGTGATCAAGTAACAACAATCACTGCTACTGCGAAGGAATTTCAAGACACAATATTTCGGATAGAAGAAAGAAGAGGAATTTTATTTTGAATGATCGATAGAAAATTTATGTAATTTTAAAAAACTTAATCATCATCATCATATCAACCTTTTGTCGCTTACTGCTGAGCATAGGCCGCTTTTCGAGTACGCCAATTTTTAAACTAAGTTATTATTATATTTGAATATGAGGTAGTTAAAATCAAATAAAATTAAGCCCAATGTTTTGTGAAGGGATAATATTGTTGTATGTTTGTAGGTAAATTTTTATTTGGTGTAATGTAATTATGTGACGTCAATAACCTTAGGTTACTTACTGACGTTATTTGAATATGGTTTTAAGCATAGGTATATGGTAGGTTGCTAATACTGCATCAGGCGACGGGGTCGGCCGACGCAAGCGTGGTAGCGTACTATCAACGCCGAGCTGCGGGCAACTGGACTGATTTAGAGGGACGCGGAGCGCGAGGTACGAGACATATTCATATTTATTGACAGGAGTGGATGGCGCCGTCTCACGAAGGCTTTCTGTACCAATGGGGTACCATAGGATGACAACATCATCATCATAAAATCATCATCATCATCATCATTATAAATGTCATATAGGAAGTGTTCAAAATTGTCACTCCAAATCAAAGTCTGCATTGATTTCTTTATTTATTTGGGAGTATGTTTGCATTGTTTTTACTGGTCAATGCAACGTACAAGTACGTACAAGTAGAGTCAATATATAATATATTTTATTTTTAAATTTATGAAACACGTTCCGGTTTTAGTTCAGTTTTTTTTTCAGTACAAGTACAGTCAATATTTATGGGTTATAAATTTTTAAAACACGTTCCGGGTTTTAGTTCTGTTTTTTTTTGGCTTATGTTCATTGAAACAAAGTGGCTCAGTATTAAGGAGATGACATCAGAATAATATGATAACTAACCGGTGTATGATTATAGCGAAATAGTTTATTTAGGTCTCCGTGCCTTCGCTTGAACCACATTATGAGATAACACCCTTGTAACTCAGCCCTAATCAAGCGAATTCATCAACTAGTAGCGCCATCTATCGCGCTACCCAAGTACTAATGTCGCCCGGTTGCCAGCGCGCGGCTGCTTTCTCTTCAGTACGCTTTTGTAACTCAGCCGAGCAACACGTTTACAAAGCAAGTTTAAAAAGATCAAGAAATTTAAACCGTAAAAATATTTTGAAAACCTCCGACTTCGTGACATTCCGCTCGGTGCCCATGGCCCAGCGACGAGACGCAGTGACCTTCCTACAGGCACCGTCACAAAAAGTACACGGGTACTTACGCCTCATGGCCTCGTCCTGTGGGACAACAAGCGTCGTCCCGTGAGACGATATGGGGTCGTCCCGTGAGACGACATGGCGTCGTCCCGTGAGACGACATGGCGTCGTCCCGTGAGACGACATGGCGTCGTCCCGTGAGACGACATGGCGTCGTCGCGTGAGACGACATGGCGTCGTCGTGTGAGACGACATGGCGTCGTCCCGTGAGACGACAAGCGTCGTCCCGTGAAATGACATGGCGTCGTCCCATGAGACGACATGGCGTCGACCCGTGAGACGACAAGGCGTCGTCCCGTGACACGACATGGCGTCGTCCTGTGGTATCGTCCTGACAGACGACATGGTATTGTCCTGACTGACGACATGGCAGCGTCTTGTAAGACGACGAGCATCGTCTCGTTAAAAGACCTTGTGACATTCCGCTCAGTGCCCGTGGCCCAGCGATGAGACTAAGTGAGCTCTTATAGCCATCACCATAAATAGAATACCTACGGGTATAAATGGCACACGGCGTCGTCCCGTTGGACGACAAGCGTCGTTGCGTGAGACGACATAGCGTAGTCCCGTGAGATGACATGACATCGTCCTGTGGGACATCAGGCGTCGTCCTGTAAAACGATAAGGCGTCATCCTGTGATACGACAGGCATCGCGATGAGTTACGTCATCATGTAAGAAGACATTGCGCCATCCTGTGGTATCGTCCCGTGAGAGGATATTGCGTCCCATAGGACTACATTGCATTGTTCCATAAGACTACATTTTGTCGTATCGTGAGACATTAATGCGTCGTCCTATGAGATGATATCGCATCGTCCTATGAAATGACATTGAAATGACGTTGTCTTGTTAAACAAAAACCGTTGTCTCATGGTCTACCATTAATACGGTAGCGGACGTCTTATTGGTCGCTTTATCGTTCGATGTCTGCACGGTGGGCCTCGCATTTAAGATCTGCATGGTCATGAACCAATGCACGACTTAGCTAGTGGCGTCATCATCATTGTAGCCGACCAAATGGTGTGTCACCTTTTAGAACGACGAGCAGCAGAATTTCTATTAGCGGGTTTGGCGCGAAATTGATAACGAAATGCAGTTACAGTTATTGTCTCAACCTGCCAGGAAAAAAGGAAGGTTTCCGTCTTGGTCGTGTACAAATGTTGGTCTGGGTCGATAACAAACAATTGCCGTGAGATACCAAACAAATCAAAAATATACATTCTGAGGATCCTAAACTGTATGACTAACCGGCATGAAAAATAGCAGTTAAGAAACTGTGAAAAGGGAAAAGTACAAAGTGAAAAACCTTGTGTTATACTTTGCCCAACTAGATCCTATACCAAAAAGAGAGAGGGGGAGGCAAGAAAAATGGACGTTAGCCTTAAAGAAGGAAAGAAAACTAAAACTCTCTCTTCTGAATAGGAATGCCAATTCATTAACGGCTCTGTCATAGGCTAACAAGAGATATCTCTATATTGCGGCTCTAAACCTGAAAAGAATAGAGTTTATGATACTCATATATATTAGTGAAAAATCATCGCACTAAATCCCTCTTTTGAATGATGAATGACTAGTCAGGTTGATAGTGTCTTTGGGAATACTGAAGCATCTCCTGTATACTCGCTAAATATTGACCATTAGCTAAAAAATTGCGGCCTGTTACAAAGAGAAATCTTTTACTTACTTTAAATCGTCTACTATGTAGCTGTGAAACAGAGACCACTGAACTAAGAGTAACACGTAGAAAACAGCAAGTACCTTCCATCGCATTCCGTCCAATAGACCGAACTGACAAAGGCATTTATAATGTAATTAGTGCTCTATTCACATCAGTCAGGTAGAAACGTGTGAAATTAGGTTCAAAATTCAAGTAACAAGCTCCACTTCGGAAGATTATCTAAGCAGCGGGTTGTCAATCGACCTGCCGTTGGTATAACAATCATACATCATAAAACGTTGACCATAAACGTTACATAGTTCAATTTCAAAGGAAATGAACTCTTACTGGTAATCTAACTATCAGAAACAGACGGTATTTGTAGGAGGTGCTTTCACAGAATGTCTAAAAGGACCAACTAGTAAAATATTAAATTAGTATGGCAATCCGCATAGTTACCCATGATTGTTCAATAGGTGAAACATCGGTTTCTTTAGTGGTAAATGTTATGCCTATGTAGAAGATGAAGCTCCCCTTCAAGTTATGTAAATAAATAAAGAATTAATGAAAAGATTTTTCGGTAGTTTAGTTAGAGTGGAGTTACTGATTCTGTTTCGAAAAATCGCGAATTGAATTAGAGGTGAAGCCGCCTAAGAGAACTAAGCTGTCGAACCAATAGCCACGGTCCACGGCTTTACATCTAAACGATGATTGTTTAATTTCTCCAAATAGACAAATTAAAATGAAGTCACTTCAGAAACTTTGAAACCATGTGGACTGCGGGGCAAGCCAACGTACATACAAACGTACAACGTACGTAAATGTACACACATGCGTAATATGTAGAAAATATTTGCAGGCAGTCACCGATAGCAGATACCGGATTCTGAAAGAACACGGATCAGAAATATCCTTCTTTCGATTTCCAGATGAGAGGTTTCCTTTGCAGATAAGGAAGTACTCACGTGATTTTATAAAAGAACAACAACATACGGTGGTTCAGGAAAAAATGCAAGATCTAAGTGAAATATGATCCCAGTAGTGACTCATGACTACAAATATGTTTGCCGGTTAAATAGAGCCTGCAATTTACTCTGAAAATCAACACTAGTTCTGCTGTCATTGCCAGATCTAAGTACAATAAGCTTAGCTGAAAGGTAGTAGTCCAGGGTTTACAGCATACTGTTGTAACAGGTCTCGTAGGGCATGTAATTGGAAACGTCATCGTCAATGCAATCAATTAGAGTTCCAGGTGTAGTACCCTACAAAATCATCGTGTCTTGGTTATAGGGCAGATGCGCTGCTAATAGAATTACAGCATTAGTTGTGAAGACAACTACAATTCATATATTTATATATTCATGATAATATGCTTATATCATTATATACAGTAAATATGAGATGTCAGTAGACATATATCAACGTTACGTCAGGCGTAGCTCACTCCGCGATTTCGTCGCGTCGCTACAAGTACATGCGGCCCATAACAATTTTGGTGTCTAGCACTAGTAGTTGCCGCGCACCGCTATGGAACGGACGCCTGCTCGCGCTTGCGCCACCTTGCGGTCATAATCTGTCGTAATAGTACATACTATTATTTATTGTATGGTTACGTCAAGGTAGTGACATGAATATAATATGTCGCAGAAAGGCCTAGATCATCAAATAATTGTTTATTTGTGGGCATCATGATGCCTAATTAACCCTAGGGTTCCCTCAAGATCATCAAATGATACACGACTTGATTGCACGAAAGCCAATAAACAACATACAACGTCCTTGTATTGCTAAATTTCTAATCAAAAGTACCTACAAATTAATAATAATAATAATTCAGCCTATATACGTCCCACTACTGGGCACAGGCCTCTTCTCACTCGCGAGAGGGCTTGGGCTATAGTCCCCACTCTGGCCTAATGCGGATTGGGGCTTCAAAGTACAAATTAAGTAATCAAATTAATATTTGGTAATGAACGCGTCTACACGTGTTAAGGTTTGACAGGAATTGTGCCACAGCATAGCCCGCGCGCGCCGGTGCTGGCGCAGCACTTGAGATTAGATGACATCATGAGACACCCGTGGTTTGTGCCACTGCAATGGTATAATGCCAAGAACTTACTGGTTCGGACCAATATACAAATAATAATGTTTTAATTTGTCTGGGTGTTACGAAAGTTCCGCAATTGGTTTGAAGAGGTTGCACTACAATTTAAAGTAGATAGGTCCACCTCCTCTACTCTTACTCAAAGAGTCTTTCATCGTCAGTCAAGAGGTTCTTACACTCTTATTAGAAGATCGTATGTATACGAAAGCATTAAAAACTCACAAATCGTGCTAAGTCTAACAATAAAGCACAATCCAGCGCACAAGCACAAGCGCGAACCATAAAATCTTCAGTTTGGGAATCAGCTTGCCACCAGAAAGAGTGAACATTAAACAACCTACAATTACAAGCCTTTATTATAATTAGCCTAAAAATTATGGGTGAAGGCATTGGAATTATTCAAAGATTAAAAAATCTTCTAAAATATCCTACTTGGTAGACGGATCTTCAGTCTACGCACAACATCATGGTGAGATGCCATCCACAATAACTGGAGTTGTCAGCATCACTTTAAATTCATAATCATCGCCTCCATACGATTGTCACCTTCGTGTCAGTGATTCTGTTCATTCGTTACATTCGCTTGCATGACTGACAAGCATATAATATAAGCTTGGTTGACCCGGCACCAGCCTAATTGGCAAGTTTTCAGTTATCTGTGGGGAGTAATAAATTTAGCAGCATAATTGACACTTAAAATAGGTAGGAGCCTACCATTTCATATAAGAATTAATATCTATTCATGGCTTACTATTAATATGGTTGTTTTTAAAGCAACCCTCACCTAAAACTAATCAGTAAGGAAGGATGTATTATCGCCTCAGTTGAAACTACTGCTAGGTTGTTGAGAGTTGTTACTTGTTAGTAACGCACACATTAAATCATGAAGTGTTGTAATTTCTTCTTCACTTTCTGATGCTACTTTCAGGCAGAGGAGTACTTGATTCGAAATAAATCTCAATTGCTTCCACAAATAAGAACATCATGTTTATAATTTTTAACACATTTACGGAATAAGTTGTCCTTATGTAATGATAGCCCATTAACAAATAAACCTGCTATACCTAGTCAATAACTATGTATTAATATCTAAATAATGTCAATATCGTATTGCAGTGGGCACCTATACAAACCTTTGGTTATTTGTCCACATTAAAAGTCATATTACATTACATCTGGCCTATGATGCAACTTACCAATTGACATTAAATTGTTGGAAAATACGATAAATCAGAGAGGACCCAAGCTTTTCCAATTAGTTACAAAAATTTTTAAACAGTGGATGGGCCGGCAGTGCTTTATTTGTGTTAAGCAGTAGATAAGCTGTAGTAATATCATGACATCATACAACAAAACCTTTTTATCACCTAGTGGGCTATTGTAATGAAAGAATCAGGTAATTTGGACGGGTTTAATGTAAAACTCACTCGATGAGGTTCACGTTACATGCATCAGAGCTACTACTTCAGATAGTGGTTACACTTAAATTGGTACGACCTACAAGTACCTTCTTGTCTTTAATTATGATTTTAGGGACAGTCTTTCAACTAATAGTCACACAGTTTTGTTTTATATAAAAAGTTAAGTAGTTTTATAGTCGCAATGGATAACTTATGTTGCCAGTCAGTGCTAACAATTGTCTCGTCTATCGGTAATTACAAATAAGGAAAATCTAGTTAAGGTTTGACGTAAACAATCCTTTAATATATCAATACGGAATAAATTTCAAGCCCATATTCTTATCAAGTGATTTTTGCATAAATTTAATTATTATCAGTCACAGTACGCCCGGGCCAGCGCCGGCAGAGGTTTAAACACGTCTCATAATGTGGTTCAAGCGAAGGCACGGAGACCTAAATAGAACCGTTTTTCCCCCGAAGGGTAAAAAACGGATATTTAGGTTCCTGCCGAAGCTTGAACCACACCTAAGGGCCTTGCCGGCTTATGTGGTACTGAAGAGAAAGCAGCCGCGCGCTGGCAACCGGGCGACATTAGTACTTGGGTAGCGCGATAGATGGCGCTACTAGTTGATGAATTCGCTTGATTAGGGCTGAGTTACAAGGGTGTTATCTCATAATGTGGTTCAAGCTTCGGCAGGAACCTAAATATCCGTTTTTTACCCTTCGGGGGAAAAACGGTTCTATTATGGAGATGATTCGTAATTAAAAGAAAAATACTTTTTCTTATTGCAACGTTTTTAACTGTGTCCGAAACAAACTATATTAATTGCACTTATTTGCATAATCTGTTGCATTCAGATGCACCTCTAGATGCTTATCTGTTGCCGGGGTTGTCATACGAGTAAAAATAAATAAAACTTGAGATATTTATATTGTCACTCCAGGAAAACTTTGTATGATTTAGGTATGTTTTTTCAGGTAAAAAATAATTTTGATATAAAACAAAACATAGAAATTACAGACTTACAAAGTGGCTCTGGAATGAAACAATATTAGATTTAATGATAAAAATATATTTCTTAGGCTCAGGAGTGAAATTGTCTAAACAATTCAGATAGAATTTTCGAAGGATTTGTGTCTTCAAGGGACTGCCACCCTACTTTTGTTAGGCCCTCAGGGACCTCCATATTGGAGGAGTTCATTCGAGAATGATTTGCACATTTGATTTGGGAACCCCTCTGGGGACACTCGCTCGCAAGAGCACAATTCATGGGAAGACCACACTTTCGACATGGTGGTCCGAAAGATGGAAACAGCTTGAGTCCTTCGGAAGCTCCACTGAGTGAGTACTAATTAAATTTCGTGGTGATCAACTCCACAATGGCGCGAAACGTTGAGGGTTTGTTCTTAACCAGGTTTTGGTTCTTTGCAGAGTGACTCCTGCTCGAGGGAAGGGAGCGCTCCGCCAGAAGTCTTAGCAGCTTTCAGTGCGGTGAGCTAAATTTACAATTGTTTCGTTTCTTCTCTAGCGGCCATAAAGGGCATCGGCTAATATAACCTTTTCTCGGTTTACAGGAGCCGGGAATTTAAATTAAATTTAAATTAAATTTATTTCATCATTTCAAAAGCTTGGAAGTCAATTTATGAATATTGTTTGGGAGACCTCCTGGATCGAGGAATTAAGCATCCCATCTGCCTCTGCCACGTCGTCTTGGTACCACGTGCGCGGCCCCTGAGCTCTACATCTCCGCTCAGCTTCTAGCCTACTCGGGGAAACCAGCCTGACACCCCGCAGCGTCTGAGGAAG
The DNA here is from genome assembly GCF_910591565.1 of Cydia splendana. NCBI lineage: Eukaryota > Metazoa > Arthropoda > Insecta > Lepidoptera > Tortricidae > Cydia > Cydia splendana. The sequence continues at coordinate 244,102 of NW_026946905.1, forward strand.
GTTTTCATCCTGAGGTCGGTCCTTTCCATGTTTTAATTTTGTAGGGCATCAGCACCAGCTGTAAAGTGTAGAGTGAATTTAAAACTATGAGCAACCATTAAAGTAGCATAAAGACTTTTGAAAATCCTGGTACATCGAATTTAGAGTTACGTTAATTTAGTTCTTAAATAAGTAGAATTCTGTGTGAAGCTTTATTCTGGACCTATTAAGCGGCCCCGCCGTCCACTGAGCTAAGTTCTACCATTAGGTGTCGTCAAATCAAGTTAGAGGTTCACACAGAGGTCATAAGTTTAGATTAAGCCACTAACATTGCATAGGCAAGATTTTAGTAATAAATAAAGTTCCTTAAATATAAATTTGTTCGCTTTTTATCTCCCAAAATAGGTTCCTCCAGCAAGCAATTTTTGACACCACATTTTTACTAATTAAGTTAATTTTATTTTTTGTGCTAACGTGCTATGCTTTATTGAACAAGCCGGAGCTTTGTAATCCTATTTACCTTTTAAAATAGCACGTTTCACTGGCGCCCTGGGAATAAGCTGGCTGTAGGAATTTGGGGAAATTTCATGTACCAGGAAAGTTGTGAAATATTTACTGTGTTACTCACCTTTTTGTTTAGTATTGGTTGCTCTTTATACATTGAATAGTTTTTAGATATCATAATCTGAAGATTTGATTGCAATTCTGCTGTTTTGCTGCACATTTATTTGTTGTTTTTTGGAAGAGAAAGTGACACACACTTTTTGACCTTTTGAGGTTATATTGCCAACCGTAAAAAATAACGTGGTTTTGCACTTTGCACCAAGTATATGTTTTGAAATTTCACTGATTTTATATACTAAGTTTTGATTTCAACATTTGATGTGAATTTGTGTCGTCTTTAAGCATAAAATTGCAATTTAAAAGGTTTTTGTGCATTCTTTTGTCGGTACGGACTTATTACAAAGATATTCCAATTTCAGTACAAACAATTATTTTAAGAGTATTTGCTTACATTTATACTGTCAGCTCATTATTACATATTTAAAGTGAAAAGCATTGGATTTTGTTGGAAATATTACATTCTTGGATTTTTGTGGTATTGTTTGGAACCAATTTGATGGCAGCTTTCACTTTGCAAATTTAAAAAGAAAGTTGACGTTTGAAAGTGCACACCTGTCAGTTAGAAATCATTTTCGGTAGTAAAAATACTTTACTCATTAAGGATTACAGTTACATTATTTGTAGATTCAGATTGGTTTAAAGAAAATAGTACACTATTTAGTAGTATTTATTCTTTATAAAAACAATATAAGTGATACAGTCATACATACAAAACACATTGTTAATACCAGAATTTTCAATACAACAGTTGGTAAAATAGTTAAAAATGGAGCGCAGCATTCAATTTCACAGTCTTTTGAAGGATGAGTTGATTTATGAGGTTCAAATTCGGTCAGAAACTCCTGCAACCACAGTTGACGCTTTGAGAAAGCAACTTAGGTCTCTTATTTTAGAAGCTCCTAGCGAGGACATAGTGGGAACTGAACAGTCAGCGGAGTCGGAGCTAGGCATTGTCTCGGAGAAAGTGATTGATTTGGCTTCCATTGTTGACAAATATTGTGAGACAAAGGAGAGATATTCTTTAAGTCGCGCTAAAGCCCTTGGGTACCATATTTATCACCGTCTGGCTAGGGTTCAGCCGGAACGCAACCAGACATTGTTAGAACTGAAGACTAGTTTGCAATCCAAGCTTGAGACTTTATTGGCGAAGATTGAGGGTCCAGGTTCAGGTCCAGCGGCACCCAGTGGCAGTGCGGAGGTTTTAAATCCAAATCCTTTGGTCGCAGGAAGTAGTTCTGAAATGTTAACAAGCGGTATTAGGGAAATGCAGGTTCAGTGCTCAAGTGATTTGAATATTTCAAAATGGCAGGTTAAATTTAATGGTTTAACAGACCCGCGCTCATTTTTGGAGCGCGTGGAGGAGTTAAAGGAAGCAAATGGGGTTTCAGATGCCAAACTATTTAGGGCGGCACCACATTTATTTGTAGACTCGGCATTGTTGTGGTTCAGAGGTGTCAAGGGTTCGGTTTCAAGTTGGCAGGATTTAAAGTCACTTTTATTAGATGAGTTTGTCCCCGGAGACTATGATTTTAGGCTGAGACAGGAAATTCAAGCTAGAACACAGGGGGAAAACGAACCCATCCATTTATATTTTGCGGTAATGTCAGGAATGTTTGCAAGATTAAAATCAGACTTGCCGGAGGAGGCGAAACTGGACATCTTGTTGCACAACATTCGCCCACATTTTACTCAGCAGTTGGCATTGGTGGATATTAAGTCGGTCGCCGAACTGAAGGCTTATTGTCGCAAGGTTGAGTTTTCACAGCAAAGGGCGAAGTTATTTGTAGAACCGCCCAAGGTCAGCGAGCATACACTTTGTCGTGATCACGTTTATAAAGGCTCCAGTGCCAAGCAACCTCAGGTGAATGCCATCGCTGTAAAACAAAGCTCAGGCTTCGCGACCAAGTCGGATAGTTCCTTTTCACAGCGGAAACAGCAACCAAGGTTTTCGGACGCGAAATTTTCGAAACCACATCGTGGAGTGTGTTACAAATGCGGAAAACCGGATCATAACTTTAAATTGTGTAAGGAAAAGCCTAAATTAAATTCGTATAGCTGTTTTGGTTGTGGAAAAGCAAATACAATTCGATCGGAATGTGAAATCTGTCAAAAGGGTAGCGTTCAGAAACCAATGCAACCACAGTCAAAAAACGCCTAAGGTTGAATCGTAGCAAGTGTCAATCGAATCGATTAGACTTTAAATCGATTGAACAAAATAAAAATGCTAGTTCGATTGCTACGATTCTGTTTGCCCCAAATAAAGATGATATTAGGCCGTATTTGAAATTTAAGGCGAATGATTTCGAGATTTATGGATTGGCCGATAGCGGTTCAGCATTGTCAGTTTTAGGGAACAATGCACATTTAGATTTTGTCAAATTTGGTTTTACATTTCAGGAAGCGTACTCTAGTTCGTGTAGGGTCGCAAATGGAGTAAATTGCGAGTCGATTGGGTACATTTTTGTCCCGGTTACGTTTGAAAATACTACGAAAGTCATAAAGTTTGTAGTAGTACCCTCGATCGTAAATTACGTGATTTTAGGGTATGATTTTTGGAAAGCTTTTGATTTATTGCCTGAATGTTTAAGAAATACGGAACACATGACTCCACCTGAAAAATATTTTAGTTGCAACGGTTTAAGTGCAGAACAGGTACACACGATTCGGTCTTACGAGCATTTAACTGCGGCCGAGAGGGAACTCGCGGATACCGTCGTAGGGAAATTTAAAAACATTTCGTTCGAGGAGAAGGGGCTTGGCAGAACCAGCTTAACCGAGCATGTCATCGAGACTGGCGATGCCACGCCCATCAAAACGAAACAGTACCCGTTGTCGCCGGAAAAACGCGCTGCTTTAGCCTCCGAGTTAGACCGCATGTTAAAATTGGACGTAGTTACACCCTGTGAGAGTCCGTGGAATAACCCGGCTCTGTTAGTAAGGAAGCCTAACGGTGATTGGCGATTTTGTTTAGATTGTAGGAAGTTAAATGCGGTCACAAAGGGAGATTCGTATTCCATTCCGTATATACCCCAGATTTTGGATAGTTTGAAGGAAGCGAAATACCTGACATCGATCGATTTAAGTTCCTCATTCTGGCAAATCCCGTTAGCTGAAACCTCACAGGAGAAAACAAGTTTTTGCGTGCCCGGTCGTGGAATGTTTAAGTTCAAGGTCATGCCTTTTGGTCTCTGCGGCGCGTCAGCGCGTCAGCAGAGGCTGATGGACAGCCTTATTGATCACAATTTGACAGGTGACATCGAAACCGGTTTAGCTTTTTGTTACATCGATGACATCGTGATTTGCTCATCAGATTTTCAGACGCACTTGCTTTTGTTAAATCGTGTGTTGGCGAAGTTAGAAAAGGCGAATTTAACAATTAACTTCGAGAAATCTAAGTTTTTCAGGCAGTCCATAAAATACCTCGGTTACGTCGTGGACGAGTTCGGGTTGCGTACTGATCCTGATAAGGTTTCTGCCGTTCTAAACTTCCCCACACCGACGAACGCACGTGACGTAAGGGCATTCTTAGGAACGTGTTCTTGGTATCGACGGTTTATCCGAAATTTCGCATCTATAGCCGCTCCTTTGAATAAACTTACGTCACAGGGCAAGAAGGCGCCACCTTTCGAATGGTCTGCAGAAGCAGAGGAAGCATTTAAAATTTTGAAGAACGCTCTAGTAACGGCACCCATTTTGGCGGTACCGGATTTTAAAAAAGAATTTTCTGTACATTGTGATGCCTCTTCGTACGGAATTGGTGGAATGCTTTCTCAGACCATCGAGGGTGTTGAGCATCCGATCGCATACGTTAGCCGCGCCCTAAACAAAAGTGAGCGCAATTACAGCGCCACGGAAAGGGAGGCTCTTGCGGTTATATTTTCAGTGGAGAAATTTCAGGCGTATTTAGGCTCACGTAAGTTTAAAGTAATCACGGATCACGCGTCACTCAAATGGTTCATGAATCTTGAAAACCCGTCAGGGAGGTTAGCTCGTTGGGGTTGCAGACTGTCTCAATTCGACTTTGAGATTGAGCACAGAAAGGGATCGCTTAACGTTGTGCCTGACGCACTGTCAAGACTTATGCAAGTAGACGCAATAAACGTGACGAATGATGACGCTGAGCCAGATGAGTGGTATGATAAGATCTTCAATGGTTGTAGATCTTTTCCCGCGAATTTTCCAAATTTTTGTTTAAAGGACGGGAAACTTTTTAGACTTTCTAAGTCACAGTACAATCTGTTGCGAGAGTTCGATTGGAAGGAAGTGGTGAAGAAGTGTGATCGTAAGAGAGTTTTGCAGCAAAATCATTGCGAAGCAACCGCTGCGCATTTAGGTGTTTTTAAAACTCATCGCCGGTTGGCGTTGACCTACTTTTGGCCTGGTATGTACAAGGATGTAGTCGAGTTCGTAAAAGCATGCGATGTCTGTGCAGCGTACAAGCATTCGCAAAAACCGACTGCAGGCCTCATGGGACAGCCAAAGGTATGTCGACGACCATGGTTGGTAGTTAGCATAGATCTTGTCGGTCCACTGCCGCGCTCTCGCGCAGGTTATACATTTTTATTTGTTGTTACATGTTGCTTTTCGAAACACACACTGCTATTTCCACTTCGCCGCGCTACTAGCGCTTTGGTGGCGAAGCATTTTGAAAACCATGTCATTTTGGAACATGGCGTTCCTGAAACCGTGATTGCAGACAATGGAACGCAATTCACGGGATCAGAGTTTAAGCAGTTATTGAAACGCTACAACGTACCTAACATTTTTTATGGCCCGCGCTATACTCCGCAGGTAAATTTAGTCGAGCGTTATAATAAAGTAGTAATGACCGCCGTAGCGTCTTACGTAAAGGACAATCACCGTACATGGGACGAAAAGCTGCACCAAATCAGGTTTGCGATAAACAGTGCAGTAAGTGAGACCACCGGGAATTCACTTAAAGATAATTACCGTAAGCGCAATAAATAAGATGCAAAGTTATAACCGGGCGATATTCACGCGCACAATAGGTATGCACTGATTGCATTGATCGATTACCGATAAGGAAAAAACATGCGATGCGCTCGGCGACTAGGAGGATACTAAATGTACTGTTTCCTTGACCTCTAATAGCGAAATCGATCAGCTGATATGCGCTCGCTGATATATTATTCGCACTTATGATTATTTTAATTGCAAATTAACTTAGGTAACTTTAAAGATATATTTTAATTTAACTTTGACCGTTAGGATTTTTAACTGCTAAAATTTGAATTTTTGTTGAAAATATGAGCAATATTAGTTCGAAATATTGAAGCTGCGTGGTAATTAACCATGGTAAAGGAAGAAGGGATAGAAGGATATTGAAACGACCTTACTTTTGTTGAACCGTAATTCGACCTGGTTCTCGCTGCTATGCCGATGCGTGACTCTTGCTGGACCGTGAAGTAGTAGGATGACGCTGCGCACGGCGATGCTGCGAATCGGGATCTCGTGGTGTTCTTCAGCCAACCCGGAACTTCTTGGGAACTTCGACGACCTTTGCTGAAGATGTCCTTGACGAAAACCGTTGGGAGTTGAAATCGCCGCTTGAGACGCCCCAGTCCTGAATATGGGATGCTGTAGTCGACTCGCGGAGTTCCTCTCTCCGGGAAACGGGATGAAGCTGCGTTGCGGACGCGTTTTTCGCAGGCGCTGGTACCGAAGTCGAACTCGACGCTCTTCTTCGACGGGTGAAGGACCAATGTTGAGGCCTAGGCTCCTTTCTAGTGGTGCAGGGATGCCTAAGTGGATCTTCAATGAAGACTTATTATTTTAACTTGTGTACAAGATATATTTGTAAAATTAAATTAAATTAATACAAGTAAGAGTTTGTCGTTCAACGTATTTTGGAAGATTGCCGTTGGCTGCTGTCGGCGGACGTTATATACGCATCCGATCGTTGCCGATCTTCGAATTTCGGACGCAATCGGCCGTCCATGACGTCACATAAGATGCGTTCTGAACAGAAGTTATATTTTTTTTTACTATTTTTTCTAGAATCGGCAAACAATTATGTGATACATATATTAATTTCGGGCAAAAAGAAAAAATCATGCATTTAAGGGTTAAGTAGTTGCCGTTCCATTAAATCATATAACAGTATTGGCACACTGTTTTTTAACTTAACTTAAACTTTCCACCTCAGTTCCTTTGACCGGCGACTCTGTCAAATTAGACTATTAAGTATCACTATTTTACCTTTTTAAAAACTTAGGGTCTAGCAGTTTCTACAATAACCATAAGTCCTTGAAATTGCTTGTATTTTTTATTTATTTAGGTAAGCGCAAAGTCTAAGCTTGACATGCTTGAACGTAAAATTTTGTCGTTTGCTTTTTTTTCCAACTCACAACAGCCAAGTGAAGTTGCTGATTTTTTTAGCAACTGCGCCGTTTGTCAAGGATTATGTTACAAAAAGAAACATTCAAAAACTTCAAGTTTTTTTTTAAATAAATTAATTGCTTCATCCCGGAATTTCTTAACAAAAGTTAAAACTTTAAAAAATCGTAACTCGAAAACTATGAAAAATCGGCTGACGTACATGGGGTATTTTCTGATAGCCCACGATGTGAGGAATCTAAAAAAATTTGGACGTCAATAAAAAACAATGTTAAAAGTTAGGTAATGTACGGAACCCTTGGAACGCGAGTCCGACTCGCACTTGGCCGGTTTTTTTGTTTTTGGTAGTTTCCTACGGCCCGTAATCATAGGGTCCGAATTTACTAGAAAATTATTTAAGAGATTCGTATTTGTCTATGTGCGCGCACACAATTACTTTACCATACGAAGGTAAAACAGGATAAACTCGAAAATTTATAAAAGTACGTAGTAACAAATATTGGTGTTTTGTTAGTATAGCTTCTGTGAGAAGAGATAGCACATGCATCGTAAGGATTTCATTGGTCTCTAAATTAGCTAATATTCGTCAGGTTGTTGACTGCTGATGCATCCAAGGATGCTAGTGCTGCTAACCTTCTGCGTTTTGACCGCTTACTACAAGCCAAAAAGGCCAAATCCTTTTTTTGGCCATCCGGTTGAAGTAGAGGGTTCCGAATTGCCCGATGATGACGGTTGTCCCAATTCAATATGTAACGTCTTTTCAGTCACCTTATTTTTATTGGAAAATTATCTGTTTGCTTCTCACTTAACCAGTTCGAATGTTTCTTAAGGACTATACACTGATTTCGCAAAGATGGTTTCCAATAAATTACAAGTCTACTACCAATGTAAGTACTTTATTATGTTATCCAAATCACTTGTACCTACGTTTTCTACATCTGGCAACATTCCTACAAAATTTTTTTAAGCACTTGACAACATCCTTCTGTATCTGAACTACTAAGTTAAATAAAAATCCCTTTGTAAAAGATCCGACCTACAACATCACCTGAAAAAAGAAAGAAAAAGGGTGAATTGTCATCCGCAATATTTTCGTAGAGATGCTACGCGTTTGCTTACCCAAGCGTAGCAGTCTTTTAACTATCAAACCCGCAGGCGTCTGCATATAATCTTTTATGGCCGTTAATCTAGAGATATCAAGCTTCAAAACAATACTACTTTCGATGTTAGAATTCATTGGGAACATAACTAGAAGTTTCAGTAAACAAAATATTCTAATCCTGTTTGTATGACTTTTTGTTACCTCGTAGACCTATTATTATAAATATACTTTTAATGAAAAAGTTATACTTTGTATATAAAATGAAACAACATACCTGATTCTTTAAGCTCCATATTAATTGTAATCACTAAAATTACTATGGCCTCAGGAATTCACTACTAATGACGTTCACTTAATGAGCCTTTGATAAGAGAGCGCGTACAAACGGGAGTTGCGTTAACTTCAAGGATTGTTAGAGAATGAAAGTAATTAGTTATGCGGGATCTATTTATACCTGATAAAAGTACACTTAAATAAAATAAAAAATAAAAATAGCCTTTATTCCACCATAATTACATTTTTTACATTTCCTTTGCATGCATGATTACATTTTTTAGTTGCATATATTATTTTATTTTGTTGTATTTAAAATATAGAATTGTATAAGATACTAGTATAGGTATTATTCATAAAATATAAAAGATTCAATTTGACATTCAATTTCGATTCCATTTACATTATCTATTTTTATCACAGTCATTTACATTTAAAGCCATTTTTACTATTATATCTATCAAATATATCATATTAATATTAGTATAAATTTATTAATTAACAGTACCTACTTAACATTAATTTCAAATACTTAATTTAACTATCCTTCATTAATTATGGAAGTCGCCTCTTTGGCGTAGGCCTCCCCCAGTGTTCTCCATGTGTCTCTATCTTGAGCTAGTCTTCTCCATACTGTTCCACAACGTTTTTTGAATATGTCTGCCCATCGTGTCTTTGGGTGACCTTGCTTTCGTGTTCCTTTTTCTTTTGGTGGGGTCCATTCTATGATTTTCCTTGTCCATCTATTATCGTTTATTCTACTAATATGTCCAGCCCACTTCCATTTCAATCTTCGTATTCTCTCTATGATGTCAGTTACTTTAGTTTTCTTTCTTATATAATCGTTTCTTACTCGGTCTGATATTCTAATTCCTAGCATACTACGTTCCATCTTTCTCTGTTCCATAGCTAGTTTTGATTCATGTTCTTGTCGTAGAGCCCATGTCTGGCAGCCATATGTTAGACAAGGCAGAATTGCAATTTCGTATAATTTTCTTTTTGTATTAATAGATATGTCCTTATTTTTCATAATTTCTCGTAAGCTCCAGTACTTTCCCCAAGACAGGGCAATTCTACGTTTTATGTCTTTATCAGTCTGTTCTTCAAAAGATATCAGCTGGCCTAAATATATATATTCTTTGACATATTCTATTTCCTTGTCATCTACGTAGATTCTTCTCTTTGGACCATTAGACATAATTTTTGTTTTCGAAGTATTTATTGATAAGCCCACTTTTTTACTTTCCTACACTTATTAGCTAATAATATTCAAGCATTGGAAACCAAAAAATACCACATGCGTTTTTTTGAGTTATGGCCTAAGGCCAGCCCACCGTGTGCCGGTCACACGTGGCATTACGTGCCCTCAAAAGAAAACCTCGCTGATTTAGCGTCACGAGGCTTAAATGCTAGGCTTCTTGCGACCTCTGACCTTTGGTGGACAGGTCCCGAATTTCTTAAACAGGATTCACCTTCCTTGCCCAAGTCGCAGCCTGCATTGCCTACAGATTTACCTGAAATGGTACATTGTCTAGCAATAGACATTCAAGAGTCTCCATTTTCTCTCCTCCTCGATCGAGTTTCCAAATTCTCTAAATTGGTTCGAGTCGTAGCATATGTCATGAGATTCATTAATAATTGTTCAAAAAATAAAGCTAAGATGACAGGTTGTCTACAAAGTTCAGAATTAACTTCGGCCCGAAAATCGATTATATCTCTGTCTCAAAGAGAAATGTTTGTTGAGGAATATGCCACATTAAAATCAGGCAAAAGTCTTCCCGCAAAAAATAGACTGCTTCCTCTCAGTCCGTACGTTGATACGGATCAGCTGTTAAGAGTAGGCGGGAGACTTGATAACACATATTACAGCGATGACGTCAAGCATCCAATCATATTATGTAGCAAGCATAGGCTCACAAAATTAATATTTGTATTTTTTCACTTACAATTTTTGCACGCATGTCCTCAATTATTGCTCAATAGCGTCAAGCAGCTTTATTGGCCTCTAGGCGGTAGGAACTTGGCGCGAAAAACGGTGGATAGTTGTGTGACGTGTTGCAGGGTCAAATGTCAAACTGTTCAACCTATAATGGGAAATTTGCCTGCAACGCGTGCCCAATTATATCACCCGTTTTTGAACACGGGCACGGACTACGCAGGCCCAATATTGATAGCTGACCGCAAAGGTAGGGGCTGTAGATTAGTTAAGGCCTGGATATGCATTTTTGTATGCTTTGCAGTAAAGGCCGTGCATCTGGAACTTGTCTCAGACCTTACCAAAGACGCATTCATGGCTAGTTTGAACCGGTTTATTGCTCGTCGGGGTAAACCAAAAAATATTTATTGCGATAATGCCACTTATTATACTGGTACCTGTAATGAGCTTTACAGAGTACTACAAAAATCAGATACTGCATCAAATCTTGCTCAATCTGAAATTAACTTTGTTTTTTCACCTCCCTATTCACCGCATTTCGGTTCCCTATGGGAACGATGCGTGCGTTCAGTAAAGCACCATTTGCGCCGCATTTTAAATCTAACACATTTAACTTTCGAAGGTATGAGCACGTGTTTATCGGATATTGAAGCTGTCCTGAACTCTAGACCTTTAACCCCCATGTCCAGCGACCCTTCCGATCTGACACCAGCCCACTTCCTTATTGGACGACCGCTTATGTTTGTTCCTAATTCGCAGAATCCTGTGCCAGAGGAGAAGATCAACACGCTGCAGCGGTATCGGCGCGTGGAGCAGCTCAGACTTCATTTTTGGAACAGATTTAAACTAGAATATGTTTCACAACTACAGCAAAAAACCAAATGGTTTTCATCAAATGATCAACTAGTGGAAGGAGCCCTAGTTATCATTAAGGAGAAAGGGGTGCCCCCTTTAATGTAGCTACTCGGTCGCAAACTTTATATGGGCAAAGATGGAATAGCCCGAGTAGCAGATATTAAAACGAAACGGGGAATAATCAAGCGGGCATTTAATAATATTTGTCCCCTGCCCACTTCCATGTAACGTGCATTGCACTCCGTATTATGCACAAGCACTCACATCCTGCTCTCAATTATAGGTTCCTTGAAGCACTTCAACGCCGGGAGCATGTTCAGAACGCATCTTATGTGACGTCATGGACGGCCGACTGCGTCCGAAATTCGAAGATCGGCAACGATCGGATGCATATATAACGTCCGCCAACAGCAGCCAACGGCAATCTTCCAAAATACGTTGAACGACAAACTCTTACTTGTATTAATTTAATTTAATTTTACAAATATATCTTGTACACAAGTTAAAATAATAAGTCTTCATTGAAGATCCACTTAGGCATCCCTGCACCACTAGAAAGGAGCCTAGGCCTCAACACTTCGATTTTCACTGCGAAATCAGTGTTAGAAGTTGAATTGGCTAAATCATATTTATATAAATATGTAATTTTCAGTAATAGATATATGAAAATTTTTACTACCATTAGAAAGGTACACTATTTGTGATATGATATGATAAAGTTTTTAAATATAAAATAATTACAAACCCCGAAAACACCGTTCAAAATCACATACTAAAAATTATCAACTTCTGGATTTTTCCAAGCTTTCCGACTTTTCGTCTTAAAACGAATGTAATGTTTTTAAATTAAAAATATTGCGTAAATTTAACCCTTAAATCATCACCCTACTACTTGACGTTTGGTATAAAGGTGCGTTCAAGAACGTAAGCCTTTTTTTTTAATCTGTGAGCTGCCTAATGCTTTGTAGACATTTGGCAACACTATGCATTTAAGGGTTAAATACACGTCAACGTGGGCTATAACCGCGAAAATTCAAGTTAGCATATTGCGGGCATCTTTCTCTGTCATTCTTATTACGCCTTCATTGGAGTAGATAGAAGAGAAAGTTCCCCGCAATTTGGGGGCTTACCGCGAAAACCGAAATTCGGCAGTTTTTAACCGACTTCAATTTCATAGAAGGAGGAGGTTCTGTATACGGTTGTGGCTATGTTTTTTTTTTATGTATGTTCACCGATTACTCCGAGACCTGTAGGCCGATTTGAGTCATTCTTTTTTTGTTCGAAAGAAGGTACTTCCAAGGTGGTCCCACATTAATCTGGTGCTGTTCTGATGATGGGATCCATGAGGAATTGAGGGAAATCTTCAATTTTTAAAAGCACATGTATGGTGATTTGGATGTTTTCTTAAGCAACTCAAGCATTTTCTCTCGAAAACCACCAATTTGATGAAGTGCACCTGATGATGATGATTGTTTTGATGATAATCAATAGATTTCTTAAAATGTAGGACGTTCAGCGATTACTCCGAGACCCGTGGTCCGATTTGAGCAATTCTTTTTTTGTTTGAAGGAAACTGCCTCCAAGGGCGTCCCACATTAATCTGGTGCTGTTCTGATGATGGGATCCACGAAGAATTGAGGGAACTCCTCAATTTTTAAAGGCACATGTATGATGATTTGGGTATTGTCTTAAGCAAATCAAGCATTTTCTCTTGAAAACCACTAATTTGATGGAGTGGACCTGATGATGATGATTGTTGATGATAATGATGATGATTTTATAAGTGTAGATTACTCCGGAACCCGTGGTCCGATTTGAGTAATTCTTTTTAAATTTCGTTTGAACGAAGTTACTTCCAAGTTGTTCCCATAATATTGTTGGTTCTAATCTGATGACGGAATTCATAACGAAATGAGGGAACTCCTCAATTTTTAAAGGCACAAGTATGGCGACATCGTTGTTTTTTATAGTAACTTAAGCATTTCCCCCCGAAAATCACCAATTTGATGAAGTACAACTGTAGCCCTACCACGAGTTTGATACTACTACATATTCGCTAACGTCTCCGTAACTTATTTTCTATACATCTCGCTCGCACTAATAGAGGATGCCAGTACGAGCGAGACGCATAGAAAGTAAGTTACGCACACGCTAGCGAATAGCGAATAACGACTGAGGAGTCGTGAAATAGCGGTTGAAGGGTTGGTGGTTCATGGTTCAGGGTCGCGGGGTTCCGTGATAAGGGGTTGATGTGCTGTGAGGTTGAGTTATCGGGGGGTTGAGGGATTGGGTCAGTGGCGGGGCGGAGGATGGATTTTGTGTTTGTGTAGTGACAGGAATAATTTCTAATTTAGTGATACGCATTATTATGCTTTTCATTTATATATAATAAGCTTTTAACAATGCCTTAAAACTAAAAATGGAAAAATAAAAACTTTTACAAAAAAAAAGAAAACCGACTTCAAAAAGGTTAAAATAAAATATTATCCGTTTTTAAGTATACGCGTTACCAACTGATATGTTTGAAGTCGGTGCCAAGACAAATAGTAACAATACCGGTCAAAAATAATCAGCTTTATGCCTATAAATCACATTACAACTGTACTAATGTAGTATAATGGTGAAAGTAATTCTGTCTGTCTCTTTGTCACCTTATCGGCTAAACAACTGCCATGTTAATTGGTGAAATTTGTCATGCACAGGTAAAAAGTTAAAGCCCTGTAAATGGTCCTTGAATTGTTTTATATTTTGAAATCAAGTTCTCTGAATAAGAGGCGGGAAATAACTCAGTCCCAATCCTACACCAGAGTACTATGGACAGTTCGAAAATTTGTAAAAATTGCTCTTTAAAAAACATGTCGGCAATCGCATTGGTTTTAGACTAGTAGGTACTGACAAACATGGTACGGACTGCGCCAAGGTGGATTGACTGTGTGTTCTTAGGTATCTACAAAAAGTATGATCATTGCTGTCGTGTCGTGTAAAGTAATCCAACATAGGTACATATAGCCACATTCTTATCGAATCGCTCTAAAATCATGGTATGCTTCAGATTTGGCTTGGCACCGACTTCAAACATATCAGTTGGTAAAGCGTATACTTAAAAACGGATAATATTTTATTTTAACCTTTTTGAAGTCGGTTTTCTTTTTTTTTTGTAAAAGTTTTTATTAAAATATTGATTTAAAATTAATCTTTTTTTTTTTTTTTTTGCACTCGTATAATGCAATCGAATTTCGTATAATTGCGGGCACTGGATCGTATAATCAAGATTTATGTACTGGCAGCCCTGCTATGGTCAGTGCGCTGTGATCGCCCTTCCAACGTTCACGTCACACGTCTTTGGTCCAATAAGTAGGTATAAAGAAAAAAGTGACATCCCATACATTCCTCGAAATATACTACGTATAAATGCACAAGGCGTGGGTAAGTGGATGACGCTTTCCAGGGTCCTCGGGTTACTAATTTAACGTGGAAGACCAACCGCAGCCACACCACCACCAACCGGTCGGAAGACTAACCCTTTCTCACACCTCGAGCAGCCCCCTGATTCTCCCTGAGTACAATGGACCACAGTTCCAGCACCCGCGCACACCACCGACGGCACAAACCAGGCGAGAATACCTAACCTCAACACTCATCGGCAAGGGCTTTCAACACCATCTGGCAAAAGAAAACACCTTATACATATTAGAAGATATTGGTATGTAATATTTGTATAGGTATATGTATAAGGTGCTACCTTATTAGTTGCAGATATTTTAACAAATTATTAAAGGTCATCTGCTTCCAGAAATATATACAGCCTTTGATTTGTAAATAAATGTATTCTGCTTTTCCAATTAATTAAACTTATATTATTTTAACAAAGAACCAGCCGTTACACCTCGATCATCTTGCCTCTCGAGAATACCCGCCTGTTATTTTTTATTAAAAATCAATTCTTACCCACATTTTATTTGTTTTATTTTTAAAGATCGCCAGTGTTGCTAACAGACGGCCATTCTGTTGTAGGAATGTCCCCATTCCGGTTAATGCTCGGCCATTCTACACAAGGCGTATGGGCTCATACAATTATTTTATATCTCTTAACAATCAAGAATTTATTTACAATAAACACATTAACAAAACTAGTATTCCAAAATGTAACTTTAATCTTATAGGTACAATACATTATTAACAAGCATATAAAAAACTAAAATAAAATAAAACTGTCTCTGGCAATGTATCACTTTGATATAACATAACGTTCATTATGCAAGCAATTATTTCAGAAATTGCACTCATCATCGTCGATTTAATCACACAATTCTCCAGCGTAGACGTCGTTTCTTTGCATTGCAAGTATGCACGTCACCGTAGACGAGATCACGTACTCCTTCTTATGTGTACACGTCACCGTAGACGAGATCACACACTCCTTCTTATGTGTACACGTCACCGTAGACGAGATCTCACACTCTTATCTTATGTGTACACGTCACCGTAGACGAGATCTCACACTCTTATCTTATGTGTACACGTCACCGTAGACGAGATCACACATACCCTTTTTTTTTAATGTGTAACCGTCACCGTAGACGACATCACACATACCTTTTTTTTTAATGTGTATCCGTCGCCGTAGACGTGATCACATATTCCTTCTTACTCACGTCACCGTAGACGAGATCACACATTCCGTCTTATGTGTACACGTCACCGTAGACGTGAGGACACACTCCGAACACTGAAAATAAACTCGTGTCAGTTACAACTGGTAATACAATTAGTAGCAGACTACTAACAAGTTCTTTTTCGTCACTTCTCTACTCAACAGTAAAATAATTCTGTCATACCGAACAATAAAATGAGGATAAGGTTATGATTCCACATTTAGCGTCAAACTTCTATTTTAATTTGCCTCATTAAACCTTTTTCATTTTAATTTTAAATGTTGCGGCATTGAAACAACTAGCATTTACTGCATAATAATAACAGTTTATAGAATACCATAAAAACTCAGTCCCATTACTGTGTTTTTCCTCACAAGCTTGATAATAATTTACTTCAATTTTTAACACTCAAATAGAGAAATATTGTTGTTTATGGTGATCGGAATATAGACACTCTAAAAGATAATTCATCTACAAAGGAACTATCAAGTATAATGAGAAGTTTTAACATGGCAATGCACATAAAAGCACCAACTAGGATTAATGTATTAATGTGTGCGTAATATGCGTAATGCCAACTGACACCCACCAACTTGAATTATCAGATTATGACCTGTCATCTTAAACATTAATAAAATCAAGACTGGTACGACCTGGTTTGAACTGAAAAGGGTCTATTGTAGATTTAACATTCGAAAGTTTCATGATAGTATAAAGGCTCTGAGGCTCTCTTCTTTTGTGAAGTTATTAGCTCGAACAACGCTCAGGAAGCGTTTAATTATCCTGTGTCTTATTCAGACTTTTTTCGATCTGTGTTTTCCCATCATTATCATCATCATCATGGACAAAAGGGAACTAAGTGGTTATCTGCCATTTATGTCACGTAAAACGACAGAAGCTATTCCAAACAATAAACTCTTTAAAAATATGGTAAGATATTAAGAAAATGTATACACAAATCGCAACAAATTTGCAATAGCAAATATATTTATATAGGTAATGTAAAGCAACCTGGAATGTCATATATCCACGCAGATACCAAATTTAGATCAGACAACAGATATAATTACTTTAAAAATGAATTACAAGATCTACCAATAATAATTAGTAAAATATAATGTACTATCCTACATTAATCATTTTATCGATTAAGTAATTTTAATAAGTTAACAACCAAACTAAATGTTGCGAATAGTCCGTAATACGATGTTCTTAATGCCAACAGTAGTTGAGTAATAGTAAAACTTTTGATATTGACGATATTTCAACCGAACTAGTGAAGTTAACTAGGTTATTTTTAAGCAGACCTCTTGCTCATGTACATTTATCCTTCAGTCAAGGCTTTTTCCCAGAACAGCTTAAAGCTTCGTTTGACGATCTTAAAGTGACGATCCCAATAATTACAGATCGTAGTTTTACAGTGTAATTACAGCACAATAGTGATTGTCCCAATAATATCAAAATTAATAGAAAAAGCTTTTTATTTACAAAAGACAATATAACTTCCTACACCTTTCCTTCCTTTATACGCTGGATGCGGGTCGCTTCCAACCGGTATGTGTGGAGGTCCAAGGGGGAGGCCTATAATGAGCAGTGGACGTCTTATGGCTGAGATGATGATGATGGTGATGATGAATATAACTTCCATACTAAACATGATATTTTACACCCTGACCAATTTGGGTTCCGTAAAGGACTAAATTCAGAATTGGCTTGTTTTGAATGTGTCAAATTTGTGACTCAAAACTTTAATAAGTCACCGATTATGGCAATTTTCCTCGACATGTAGTGTACAAAAGTATTTGACTTAATTGATCATGCCGAGCATCTCAATAAATTATATGCTAATGAAATTTAGAGGCCAGGCAAATGATTGACTTAAATCTTACTTAGCCAACAGAATGCAGTGTACGCAAATCAGTAAATTTGTTAAAACTAACAACCAAATGAATTACTGATCACCTCTTTGTAACGATAGTTTCTAAAGTAGGTGCTACAATTATTTATTACTTAAGGGGGGGGTATTTTTTCATTAATGATATTCAGATGGCGTAACAACTATCATAGTTAGTGGTCAAGATCAAAATACATATAAATCAGATATTTATAATGCCTTATCTGATACTAAATATTGGATAGGAAATTAGTAAGCTTCTTATTAAGCTCAGAAAACACAATATATGCAATTCACTCATATGGAACACACCTCAACTCAACATTCATATTAATGACTATGCATTTCATAAAACAGGTAACATAAATTAAGTTAAGGTTTAAATTTCGATTCATTTTTAAATTGGAAGGACCATAACCACTCTGTCATAATGTTCAAGACTTGACCATTTCGTCTTGGCCTGCAAAAATTACGACTATCTGTTTCCTACGAAGCAGTTCTTATGGCTTATCAAGGCTACGTCTCATCATACTTTAGCACATGCTCATATGGGGATCAGTTGTAAACCAGTATTTAAATATTACTGTAAATCTGGCTTGTATGTATATACTCAAAATCTGTAATTTTCAAAAATCATATCCAAAATATTTCCAAGACCTTATCTAGATATATGTGCCCCGTCAACCCAAGAGCACAATATCTTACACCATCCACGCTGTATGACAGACATGCAGAAAAAATGCTTATATAACAAACTTCTATTGAACTTGCTTCTAGATTACTGCTTTTATAACATTAGTAACATTACCTACTGATTATATTGCTCATAAGGAGCGGCGCACTGTGTTTTTATTTTATTTAATTTTTTATTATTATTTGTAGGTACTCGCTGTATGATAACTAAATGTTACTTTGTTTTAATTACTGTTGTCTATGATATATATACCTTGGTGTTATAGTTATTAAGTATACCTATTCTTTAATGTTCATTTATGTTTGCCATTTTGGCTCATGTACCTCGTAGTTTTGTAAATGTAACTATGTTAATTTCTTATTAACGGTGTACAAATTTGCATGCTGCTTATAAACAGCCGAAGAAGGTGAAACGATTACACACTTAACCTAAGACACTTATTGTACCCTTTTTCTGCAAATAAATCATTTCTATTTCTACCCTCTTTTACTTCTACGTTCGAACGTCTCATTTAACCTGTCAGCGTCATTTCGATAGTATGATGGGAAGATCATGAGTATTTTATTTTTCCATTTTTGTATTATCGTTCGTAAGGCTACCCTGTGACAGCTTGAAGCGAAATCCAATGGAGAAATAAAAAGAAACATTATAGTGCTCATCAGCGTCATCAGCAGACTTATGATATCGGAACCAACCATACCGTCAATAACTAGATACATACATGTACCATTAACAAAACTTTACAGGACCTCCGATACTGGGCATATCTATCCAAAAAAATAACAGTCTTCTAATTGTGGTCCACCGCATTTAATTTCCGAAAATCAAATTAGTACATTCGTGAAGTTCGGTTTTAAGTACTTATGGTGCTAACATTCGTTCAAAATTGAGTAAAGCTATGCATTTTTATTCAGTATTAGTGGAGTAGTGGAGGAAGGAGGCGCCACCGTCGCTGCTTAAGCTTCGGCTCCGCGATATTTATTCTCGTAAAATAGTTTATTTTACGTATTTTGGCTTAAAACCACCTCAGCCAAGAGAGGAGCCCGGGGTTTTAAGGGTGTGGTGTTATCTAAGTGAAGCGTTCGACCAATACATAATAAACGAGCAAATAATTTTCCAGTGCTAAAGTGATAAAAAACAACGCATTCAAAATATTGAATTGCTTTACAAGTGCTTTAAGTTAAGGATACAGGGAAGCTTTCGGTGTTCATCTACGAAAAACAGTGCAAAAACAAGTGTTGTCGTGTAAAACAAACCAAACATTTAATTCTTTGTGTATTGCAGTATTTGTGGTGCTTTATTTTTCTAAGTCGAGGGTGGACTTAAACTTAAGTTCGAACTAACGAACTTCCTCTCAAAACAATCTCCTACAGGCTCTTAAGTTCGTCACCTCTCGTAGTTGCCCGGTGGTGTAGGGGTCTCAAGCTTTCTTTTTAGAGTCACATTGCACTGATGACCCGAGTTTGATCCCCGCCTGCGGCTTTTTGTATTTATTTCGCATGTGGTTGTAATACAATCTGTCATTACATTACTGCACATGTACGCCATCTATGCATTGGTGGTCGAATGAACAATCTGGACAACTGGACAATCACACTGGGCACTTTCCTGCGTCCTGCGCAGGAGTATACGGTGAGAGCGCCATCTGCAGTTTCGTATGGGCACTGCCCGGTGGGGTTGAACGGACAACGAAGACTCGCCCCAGAGTTTTGAACGGAGGGACTCGATTTCGTAATAGAGGGCGCCAAGGTCGCCGTTGGTACAACTCATCTCATTAAATAAACTTTTTTCGTGGATGGATTTTAACAATACTTCCTTATTGTGTGTGTATGTGTTTTTTTTTATTATTATATATATACATGAAATGGTAAACATATGTAATGTAATTGTAGTAATTTGTTAATGCAACACTGTATTATGATTTACGTGTTTTTTTTTAAGTATATTTTTGGAGTAATTTTATTATTGGTAATTTATGTGATTTTAACTGTCGAGGGACGTATAGATTTTAAATATTTTATTTTAATTTAATGACAATTTAAAGAACTGAACCGCTGTAATACTGGGTAGGTAATACAGACTCGGAAGGTTGTAGAATTATTGTAATTTTTATTTTCATTATATTTTCTTTTGCTAATTTTATTTCAAGACATTATTTTTGGAATTGTATTTCATACACATTGACATTGCAAGTTGTGCGCTTTTATTGATGGAGCGTTTTTTTTGTTATATTGTGAATATTTTTGATTATGAGTTCCCCGCCTAAGACGACGTGACCTCACTGCCATAACTCGTCGCGATTATTCACATCGCGCGGCCTTAAATCGCATATTAGGTGGATGCACGAAGGGGTTTCCAGATCTGCGACGCTGCCCGTCAGCGGTACTGCCGTAATCTCTGATGCCGCACAACCGGTACCAAACGCGCAGTCACACAGTTGCAACCTGGATGAAATCGCGTCTTTTAAGGAATCGGTGCGGGTTCTTAGGCACATTCCGAGGGGGGCGAGGAGCGTTGTGCAAAATTATTCAGAGTTGCATTACCGTTAATGGAGTCGACGACTGGTACGCTCTGTTGTCTTTTGCGTATAGGGCCCTAAGGACTCCCGAAGCGGGTGGTACAAGCTCTCTTACTGCGAAGGTCAAGGCAAACGTGGAGGCCTTCTCATACTTATCGTCCGATGATGGGACGGCGGCTTCACGATCGCTGTCTCTCACTAGGACAATTGAGGCCAAGGTTCATGAGGGGGATTTAAGGGGAGCCGTCCGGTTACTCATGAGTAAGGACGCAATTGCTCCGTCAGGATCGGACACTCTTGCAGCGCTGCAGTCCAAGCATCCTAGCCCTTCCCGTCCTCTATGTTTCCCGGCAGAACCGGACCAGGACTGTCCCACTTTGTCTATGAAGGTGGAGGACGTGGTTCTAGCGATCAACTCATTCCACAATGGATCGGCGGCGGGGCTTGATGGCATTCGTCCGGCTCACTTGAAAGAGCTCATATCTAGCTCGGCTGGGGACGGTGGGGTGCGCTTGTTGGAGGCTCTCACAAAACTGTATAATTTCCTGTTGGGCGGCAAGTTAAATCCCCTGGTGTGCCCTTACTTATATGGGGCTACACTATGTGCTCTCAAAATAAGGAGGGTGGAGTGAGGCCGATAGCTGTAGGGTGCACCCTTCGTCGCCTGGTGGCGAAACTTGGGTGCCGTGCAGTTAGAGGAGAGATGGCTTCCTTCCTTCAGCCACATCAGGTAGGGTTCGGAACTCGATTGGGGTGTGAGGCGGCAATACATGCCGTTCGAGCTTTTGCATTGGACCCAGCAAATTCAGGCTGCATGATTGTCAAACTGGATGTGAAAAACGCGTTCAACTCCCTGAAGCGGGACGTTTTGCTAAATGAGGTCAGTAATAATATTCCAACGCTCTTCCCTTTTCTTCACCAGGTGTATCAACTTCCTTCCAATCTCTTTCATGGTTCCGATCGTATCCTTTCTCAGGTAGGTGCCCAACAGGGGGATCCTCTCGGTCCGCTTACCTTCAGCCTCGCAATTCACAAAGTCATCACCGAGCTCAAATCTCCCCTTAATATCTGGTACCTTGACGATGGCACAATTGGAGGAAAACCGGATGAGGTGGAGCAAGACTTACTTATCCTTTTACCACGTCTAAGGGATTTGGGGCTGGAGGTGAATACCTCTAAATGTGAGTTTTTCCCCTGTGGGCCAGAATCTTCTTGTCTTTTCCCTCGTTTCTCTTCTTTACTTCCTGGCCTCAGGCAGCTAGACACCAACTCTTTTTATTTATTGGGGGCTCCGATATTTCCGTCCGCAGTTCCTGAAGCGCTACGGGTGAGCAGAGATCTTCTTCAGCTCGCTATAGCTTTGGTCCTAATGCAAAAGTGCTTTGCCGTCCCGAAAATGACGTACCTGCTGCGTACATCCCCAGTTTGGCAGTTCCCGGACGAAATTACTTCCTTCGACGACACCATTAAAGCCACGATTGAGGCGGTTGTCAACGTCTCTCTCAGCGACGACCAATGGAGGCAGGCGGCTTTGCCGGTCCGGCATGGGGGCATTGGGGTGCAACGTATGCAGGACGTAAGTCTGCCGGCCTTCTTGGCGTCGGCCCATGGGGTGGCGGACCTTGTTGCTGATATTTTATCCTTGAATGGCGACAGGGCGAGCATACCTTTCGTGGCCGACGCGCTGAGGGAGTGGTTGGCTCTCAATCCTGGAGCAAGCGTGCCGGAAAACCCCAAGGTTCAGCGGGCGTGGGATGACGTGGGGTGTAAGGACGCGCTGAACGGGCTTATTGGGAATGCTGTGGGCACGGAACACGCAAGACTTCTGGCTGTATCGCAGTCAGAATCCGGGGCATGGTTGCATGCGCTGCCTTCTCCTCAATTAGGCACCCTGCTGGATAGTGACTCATTGCGGGTGTCCGTTGCTCTCCGCCTGGGCTGCAAGGTATGTGAACCACATATATGCATTTGCGGTACCATGGTGGGGGCCGACGGCCACCACGCTCTGAGTTGCCGGCGTTGTGCTGGCAGGCACCCGCGTCACCATGCCCTCAACGATATAGTTCAGAGGGCTCTCAGGTCGGCAGGCATTCCGTCGGTACTCGAGCCTCCAGGCCTTAGTCGCACGGATGGCAAAAGGCCTGATGGGCTAACGCTCGTACCGTGGGAGAGAGGGCGGTGCTTGGTGTGGGACGCTACGTGTGTCAGCACCTTCGCCGCCTCGCATATCAGTCGCACGGTACGCGCGGCTGGAGCGGCGGCCGAGTCTCAGGTTGCAGTGAAGCGGCAAAAGTATGCCCCTATAAAATGGGAGCAGGGTACATTTTTATCCCTTTCGCGGTAGAAACGGCGGGCTGCTGGGGGGCAGACGCGAAAAGCATGGTGCGCGACATAGGCCGTCGACTTAGGCAGAAGGGGGAGGACCCCCGCTCCGAGTCGTTTCTAGTGCAAAGGCTATCCATAGCCATCCAGCGCGGCAATGCCGCGAGTATTATGGGCACTTTTGCACCGGAAGCGTCTAGGAGCGGCAACAATGTTTAGTTAGTAACTTGTGTGTGTTTAGTTTGTAAGTAAGCAGCAAAAACAGCTACTGTAAGTTAAAGCTATATCTGAACCTCTTAACCAGTTTTATGTCACCTCAGCCTGGCTAAGCTAAGACTCTGCAACCATTTTACAGCCGTTCTATGTCTAAAGGTTATAAAGTAGGTGCGCCTAATTGTCTGCTGGGTTTGTATTTAGATTAAAAAACTCTTCGGGCCGGATGTTGATTTATTAATCTTTCCTTTCAGAACTCAACACAACCTGCACCGCAGCCTGAAGTTAGTTGCCGCAAAGCTTTCAGGCAAACTCTTTTGAAAAAATCCTTGTCTAATAGTACGGTGGAAATCATGTTATCGTCGTTGTCCGATTCTACGTATAAACAATACGATAGTTGTATTTAAACATGGATATCATAATTATGAATATTATTCCGTTTCAGTCCCGATTGTTTTACATTTTCTCACAGATATATTTAATAAGGGTGCTAAATATGGTACCATCAACTCTTATAAATCAGCACTATCCCTTTTACTCGGTAATTTAGATGATGATACTGTAAAACGTTTCATGAAAGGGATTTTCAAATTACGCCCTACAAATCCAAAATACAATTTAACTTGGAATCCAAGCATTGTATTAGACTACCTACTTAGCACAGAAATATCCTAATTTAGATCTCGATTTAGAAACTCATTCAAAAAAGACTGCAACATTATTGGCTTTAGTAACTGCACACCGAATACAGACACTTGCTTTAATTAAATTAAACAATATTAAAATATATTTTTCCCAAGAAATTATGATTACGATACCTGATCTAATAAAAACTTCAAAACCCAATTTAGCACAGCCAGTTCTGAGGTTACCTTATTTTGACGACCGGCCTGAAATATGTCCAGCTCGATGCTTAGAATCCTACTTAAATAAAACTCAAATGTTTCGAAAGGATGATTATTTATTTTTAAGTTACAAAAAACCTCATTTGAAGGTAAATCAAACAATAGGTAAATGGATTAAAGATATGCTCTCCAAAAGTGGAATAGATACAACCATTTTTAGTGCGCATAGTACTCGACACGCAGCGACGTCTGCAGCCAATAGATCTGGGATCAGTATATACGTCATAAGGAAAACTGCAGGCTGGACAGATTCCTCCTCAGTTTTCGCTAGATTTTACAATGGGCCAATTATTGCCAATCCCCATGATTTTGCAAATGTAATCCTCTCTTCCAATAGTAATCTGTAAATAACAAATCTTTTACTTACACGTATTACCTGCCTACCTATATGATTATAATGTTAAAAATATAATGTTAACAAAGATGAGGTTAAATGTACAATGTATAAAAAAAATGTATAAAATTATACCTAACTGATCAATACTTATTCATTCTGAAACATTACATTATACTTACCGATAAGCTATGTGATGAGTTTGTACAATTATTCATATACATAATAAATATGATCGACTATTAAGCTTCAGTACCGTTATTTGAAGCCTATTTAATATTTGAGAGAGCGTTACTGTTGACAGATGACGTAGCGGTTCACAATTGGCTGACACCTACCATCAAACCCCCACCTTCAAGTTACGTTTGCAGTTTTAATCCCCTCCATCGACCACCAGGGACCGTGGCTCGATGCCACGGAGCTTGCCTTCATTGGCGTTCTGTTTGTCGGAACGTTCGGTTCACTACAAAAAATTCTTAGAAATCCTTAGATTCTTAGAATTTTTTGTAAGTACTAAATTAAGGTTTTCTTTAAAAACGGTGTTACCGTTCGATGTTTGATATAAAGGATTAGACGGACAGCTCGTGTTCGTCAACGTATTTGGATTAGCTGACACCTGATCGATTCACATCGCGAGTGCAGCGCAGCCGTCGCGTAAGTAAGCGATTTTTATTTTATTTATTTACAGTGAATCGATTCGTCATAAGCACGGAACAGGTCATTAATAAATGTAAAAGTGAATGGCAATTTATAGGCCTCAGTTTTATTGTCTTCCGAAAGGGACTGTAAGGTTCCTATTACAAAATAGAACTGCCAATTAACTTCGGTGTTCTTAAAAAGACGCGCTCTGTGCCATCGTATGTTATGCTAAACCATCTGTGTTTTTGCATTAAGTAAGCTTAGTCTAATTACAATGATAATGATAGTAAGGTATATGACCTGATATTTTCCGTGCATTTCCATAATTTCTGGTACTGTGCTGCCGTGATAACCCCCTAATTTTCAAACTGGTTCAGAAAGGGGCTATAATGTCGAAAATTTGCTACAATAAGAGGCCATGATCATCAGAAATACTACCTATGTTTGGTATCGCCATGGGCCATTAAATATAAATATCATGTCCGCCTTAAAGTTGACGAAGTTCGTGTTCATATCCTTTGAAAAGTTTTTTCTTAAATAATACCGACTTTGGATGCACAGTACCGTCAGTACCTCTGTGGATTTTATTTTCAATAAGGGTTTTGTATAGGTACCTAATAATAAAAAGTGCCACTGCCAAAAGCACCTTCTAGTTAAAGCAAGGGATTTAAAAGTGAAACTCTTGTATGTAAAAGTGACATATCTCTATTCAGTTTATGCGTTATTGTGATTTTTGGTTAATCATGAGTTTTAATCTTTATACATACAAAATTTATATTTGCTATGCATATATGTATACCCACATACAGGAGAAGCACACTATTTAACCCTTTGCTATAATAACAACCCTTGTGAAAAAAGGAGGTTCAAATTATTTTTCTGTTCATGACATAATAAAGTAATTGAGAGTATGAGGTCGGGGTAGTTATGGACGCCGCCTGCACAAGGGATGATAAATATCCTGCTGCATAAGCAGAGTAGTACAATCTTTCATTATGTAAATTAGCAGACTTACTCTAAAAAATTACCCACCTGCGCAAGGTGTGGAGATATAAATATCATGTCCGCCTTAAAGTTGACGAAGTTCGTGTTCATATCCTTTGAAAAGTTTTTTCTTAAATAATACCGACTTTGGATGCACAGTACCGTCAGTACCTCTGTGGATTTTATTTTCAATAAGGGTTTTGTATAGGTACCTAATAATAAAAAGTGCCACTGCCAAAAGCACCTTCTAGTTAAAGCAAGGGATTTAAAAGTGAAACTCTTGTATGTAAAAGTGACATATCTCTATTCAGTTTATGCGTTATTGTGATTTTTGGTTAATCATGAGTTTTAATCTTTATACATACAAAATTTATATTTGCTATGCATATATGTATACCCACATACAGGAGAAGCACACTATTTAACCCTTTGCTATAATAACAACCCTTGTGAAAAAAGGAGGTTCAAATTATTTTTCTGTTCATGACATAATAAAGTAATTGAGAGTATGAGGTCGGGGTAGTTATGGACGCCGCCTGCACAAGGGATGATAAATATCCTGCTGCATAAGCAGAGTAGTACAATCTTTCATTATGTAAATTAGCAGACTTACTCTAAAAAATTACCCACCTGCGCAAGGTGTGGAGAAATTTACTACTATCACGTAACTTATTGTACCTATACTATGGATGTCCGCCAAGGCCTACTACGATAATTATCCAGCTGCGTATGCGGGTATTAGCGGAAATATTATTGAAAAAGCGTATATAATACAAATAACATACTTAACATTTCCCGCCTGCGTAAGGCGTGTGAATATTATTATTAAGCCAACTGAAGATACGCCGCCTGCGCAAGGCGTGTGATCTTCATTAACCTGCTACGCTAGCAGATGAAACAAAATGGGCACTATAAGACTGGCATAATATAATCAACAATGGCTCCATATACTACTTATTCCGCCTGCGCAAGGTGTGGAAAATTATTATTCATGGGGAAAAATAACTTATAATCAGACATTGTTCTGAATCCGTAATAAAAAGCAAGGTTGCTTTCTAGTTGTTAGACTAAAACTAAACAATTTTAAAGCGTAAACACGCTAAGTACACATGTTAAAATTATACAAAAGGCCTGAGCAGGGCGTGAAACATCCATTAGCCTGCTGCGCAAGCGGGTATCAATTAGTTCATGGTTTCACTAACCAAATATTGCTACTACCAACATGCATGCAACATGCATGTAAGCATTTACCATACATGTACCTATTTATCATGTTTTTCAATATGCCAATATAATTTACCCCTCATGTAAATCTCTGCCTACGATAGGCATTTGACAATTTTTAATCATATTTTCGCCTTGCTGCGAAAACACACCCCAAAACATTAAATTGTCTCGGGAAGACCCTAATCTTAACATTACAAGATCCTAAGAGGATAAAATAAGTCTTAACACACTCACTGCCAGCGACCCGCTAGGCGGGATCCCTTTTCGTAGGGGCTGTTCGTTGCATAGGTGATTTTCTCGTGTTATCGGCCACGCTCGGAACGCGTAGCTCGCGCTGACACTGTGTTAATCTGGCTTTTGAGTCAGTAACATTAGAAATCACCAAAAACGTGACGAATCCCGTTTTTAACAAACCCAAAGTCTGGATTCGAAAGTGTTGTCATACGCGGCCCAGTCAATGGCCAAGGTCATGATAATCTAGATACTAATCGTTGAACAAAAATTTTGGAAATTGCTATTGAATTTAATTAGCCGGCCGCCCCGCCGCTACATAATGCGAGTCATTTAAAAATAGAAATATAATGCCCTGGAATGGTTCAAGGTTCTTGACCATTCATTCATCATTTAAGCCCACGTGGGTTAAACACATTTTAGAAAACGGTACCTTCCATGGACATAAAAACAAATGTTGGATGTATCTGTAATGGTGCAGCATAAAAAATAGCTTTAAACTCCCTTAACTTTGCGTTGTCTACAGAAAAGACGTGAGCAAGTTAACCATAATATAAAATGTGTATGACCCACAATTGGTATGCTCATCAACTCATTGTCAGTCCAAATGAAAGAAAGCCTTTTTGGTATCAATCCAGATGACGACTGATAGATGATGACTCAGGCTTTAAAGATAGATGTCCTAGATTCCCTAGACGATTTCATATCATTTCATATCAGAACCTTTTCTTGAACCCTCGCACTTTTCGCAGTTGAAAGACTGTATTTACCTATTGATTCGAATCTACTTTCAAACCTAAAACCTGACCGTAGGTTAGGATTTTCCCTGGAAAATGTAAGCAGGCAAACTCGAGGGCTATTTCTATACCAATGCTCATTAATTGGTGTGCTGTGAAATTTCTAACATTCATTACTTTGGCATTTGGCAACAATAACGCAGAAACCTGTAGGGCTACCGCCAATACCGAAAATCGTCAATTGCGGGCATTTTTCTCTGTCACTCTAATTACGCCTTCATTGGAGTAAAAGAGTAAGATCCCCGCAATTTGCGAATTTCGGTTTTCGCGGTAGCCCCTCTGTATCTATTTACTTTACGAATGTTGCAAATATACCTAGGTGAAAATCAGTGAGCTCACTGAGTTACCTAACATTAAATTTTATTTAAATCATTTTATTATAGACCATTGAACGATTTAAAGCTATGCAACGGCGCTATACCCCACGCAACAGTTTGAATTGATTCTAAAACTTGAAGTGATGTATCATTCGTTTTTCTTAAAAAACTGGAAAATACGAAGGCTGATTAATGCCAAATGAATATATAATACTGATTATTAATATTATTATACATGCAAACGAAGAACCTAACTATCTAACCTGTCAGGTAATAACATCTCCTTGTTAAGATAAGTAGTTATGTTATGTCTATATATCTTGTACTTCCTTGAGCTTGCACCAAGTAGTGCAATTAATCCCGAAATAAGGTGCATTCGTGGACAAAGCTAGAACTACCAGCTAGCATGGCTATTACTTATATGTTTTAAACAATGCGAATTGTAATTTATTAAAACGCTTATTGAACGTAGATCTATCATCTACTCACGAGCCAAACCTAGGCTTAATAGGAACGCAAACATAGTAATATGTATGCAAAATACCAGACGATACAACAACAAGCGGGAGAGCATTCCCCGGACAGAATTATCAAGATTAAATTGTAGCTGGTTAACAGAAATGGACGGGCTTTTATTACTAATGATACAGAACGTGCTTAAAATTCTAATTGCTTACTTAAGATTTTAATCGGTCACTTTATGTTAATAATTACCTAAAACTAAAGGCCATGTAAAGTTTATTCAGATATAACGCCTTGATATAATGGCTTGGCCATACATCTTGCTTGATGGTACATAATTGCAATATAAAAGTAATGAGACCTTTACGAGAAACAATCCTAGTATTATTCTTGCTGTATTACAGCCGTTGAATTAGTAAAGTCCAGATACTTACCATATTAGCCCTAATTATTATACCAACATGTTATAAAATAAAACCTCATCATAGGCTGGTTAAAGTATGGGCTCAGGCCCAAAAATATTTTAAAAATACTCTCTGGGGCGAGACTTTACTAACGTAGCGATTTCATGGGAAAAAAACTGTGATTGTTACAACATGATTAGATTTTTAATATTATAATTGAGGATATATATGTATATTTTACAAGGCCAATTACATTCTGAATGGCTGCGCACTGTAAACAATTGACTGCAGAGAAATCGTATTTGGTAAAGGGTTGAACTCCTTCAGATGATTAACAGAAAGCTGTTATAGCCCTACCAAAATTAATCATCAATATATCACTTACCTACTGTCTATTTAAGATCGTACAACAGCTGGCATGTAAGAGTAGCTAATCAGTTAATACATGAATTAATTGACCAAAAGCCATGACTACTTCTACAGTATAAGAGACACTATGGCATGTATTATGGTTGTGATTAGTGCTCTTTTCAAATGAATTAATTGCCTTTAAAACTGTAAGATTTTTGAAAAGAAACAAGAGAGGCTCTGAGAAAATGTATAAAATCGTTTTTGTGTGCCTATAAGTTGAATTGTATCCTGCCTTATTAATACTAATATCTGGTAACCATATCTGGGTACAGGACACTGAGAAGTGTCAATAATCAAAGTTTATTTTCCTATTTGCAAGATAAAATAAGTAAAGTATACCAGAATTATTTGTTAGAATGTGGACCTTGAAATAAATGGAAACACAAATTATGATCTGAATATAATTGTGGGATGGAGAAAATAAAAACATGATTGTTTGCAGAAATGATTTTAATAAACACAGTTTTCTATACACATGTCTTTGGCTTTTAACAACACTCCTTACCTATCTATAAATAATAATGTATAGTAAAATATGTCACTGCACACTTTAGACCATTAGTCTATTTCACATTCATCCATGTACCCGGATTGTTAAGTGCACTTGTACTCGTTGTTTCCACCAGTTTCATTTATCATTATAAATGGATCACATTGGCGTTTTCTGACCACCAGGCGATCACAGACACGTCTCAAATATTAAATAGGCTTCAAATAACGGTACTGAAGCTTAATAGCAGCGTTTTACCTTACAATAAAACGCTTATTAAGCGAAATACCTTATTTGAAGCCTATATTTTTAAATTCGCCTGTGGCTACAACACTCAGTTGCAATAAACCACATCACTTTTATTAAGGCCGTTGAGGGTACTTTTGGCTTGCTGTTTTGCTCCCACCATGCAGGATGCAATAAGTAACATCTATAGTCTATACAGCCCAATGTACTGGTACGTCTATATTTTATTTCACATTAGAATAAAACATAGACATGACATAATAAATTATATGCAACCCTTTGGTAAGTGGTATTATTGCAACCTCGTTTTATTTATAATTATTTGAGATCCAATGAAGGCAAGCTCCGTGGCATCGAGCCACGGTCCCTGGTGGTCGATGGAGGGGATTAAAATTGCAAACGTATCTTGAAGGTAGGGATATGATGGTAGGTGTCAGCCAATTGTGAACCGCTACGTCATCTGTCAACAGTAACGCTCTCTCAAATATTAAATAGGCTTCAAATAAGGTATTTCGCTTAATAAGCGTTTTATTGTAAGGTAAAACGCTGCTACTAATGATTGTTTACTTACTTATTTGTTTACTCACCTATAATAGTGTATCTCAATTTCACATTTTATTTTGTGCTCTGAACATCTACAGCATGTTAACAATAAATCGCAAAGAATGAAGCTGTTAGACATAATTGAAAATCAAAGGAACTTACCAAAGTGAAGTTCGATTTCGATGACAATTATGTAAACAGCTTCATTCGACGCGATTTATGCAAACCCTCCCTATACAAATACATGTTTGTCTGCCCTACCCTATAATTGAAGATCAAACGAACTTACCAAGTGAAGTTCGATCGAAATTATGTGAACAGCTTCATTCGACGCGATTTAAAGTTAACATAGTGTAGTAGCACCCCCAAGCATCAGCCTTGCACGGTTTTTAAAGTTTTGTACTGGCTACATTTAAAAAGAAAAAAGTTACCCCTTCCACTACTCCCACCTGGCGACGGTTGGAAACCACCATTTTTACTTCATTTGTTTACAGCATAATTTGAACGCATTTATTTCACATCTATATTAATGTGGGTAGGGCGTTAATATTGTGTACCCAATATTTATAATTAAGAATCAAACAAACTTACCTTGTGTTGTGATGTTTGATTCCAATTATGCGAGGGTGTCGACCGAAGACGATTTCATATATTTACTTGCAGCAGTACGAGAGTATGTGCCGTCTCTGTCACACATTTAAAGTAAGCCTAGAAAGCGAAAAGCAACCTATCCCCTCTCTCACTCCCGCACGACCGGATCCCAGTCACGTGGTAACCTCATTATTTAAGAGAGACCAGATTTTGTGTTATAGGTTTGAACATTTTATTGAGGTATTTTGGGGTTGGGAGGGTTGGGACGATGTAATCGTCTTCGGTCGACACCCTCGCATAATTGGAATCAAACATCACAACACAAGGTAAGTTTGTTTGATTCTTAATTATACTTCGGGTGTCGACCGAAGACGATTACATATATTTACTTGCAGATGTTTAGAGTAGTTTAAGTTGATTTAAACGACAGAATAGGTAAGTACCAAATCGTTAACGAATTGAAGAAATAAAAAGATAAAATGTTCAAATCAACAAGTTAACTTTAATTTCCAAATTCCCAACTAAACAAAACAAGGGAAATTAATCGTACGTAAACTAAAACGTAAACGCAAGGGTTATTGTACATTTATCGCTCGCTTAACTTTACGTTAATACATATAAATGCAAATAGCCTGTGAACTAACTAAGTATTGCATTAATGAACACATCTTGATTTGTCTGTACAACATCTCTATAATAGTACTTAAGGAATACATTGGAGGTGTCACTCCATCCTGCGGCCTTGCGAACCACCTCCAGATTGATCCCTGATCTGTACGCGGCGGATGTCGATGCTGACCTGGTGCTATGAGCACCAAATATTGATATATCGATGCCGCTATCGTGCAGCACCTTCTTTACCCAACGCGCTAGAGTCTGGGTTCCAACTTTTTTATGCGGTTTGCGAATTCCTAAAAACAGATGTCCATCTAGTGAATTTTGACGTAAGTGTTGGGTTTTTTCTATGTAGGTTTTTAGTGCTAAAGCTGGACAAATGCTAGGGTTTTCACGTATGAAGGGCAATCTTATGAGTGGTTGGCAAGCTCCAGGCCTAGACGTCTTAATTAATTCGGTAATTCTAATAATAATCGCATCATCTTGTAATGTTATGTTTTGTAATTTAATAAAACTAATGGTTTGCATTCGTTGGGCAGATGCTATACATAAAAGAGTGCTGGTTTTATAAGTCAGATTAGGCAGTGAAATATCATCATACGGGTAGGGATACGTATTAGAGAGATAATTTAGCACGATGTTAGTATCCCATGTTGAATTATATTTGGGCCGAGGTGGATTAAGCCTATATACACCTTTCATAAATCGTTTAATACAGTCATTTAGTGTCACTTCCGTACCCAAAATAATTGATAAGGCTGATCTGTGTGTATTTAAGGAACTATAGCTAGCACCTTCATTAAATTTTTGTGTAAGAAAAGAAATTACATTACTGCTATCGACATTCAATATGTTTAAGTTATTGTTTGTACAATAGGAAGCCCAAGATGTAATTGTGCTACTATATTGTTTTAACGTTTGTGGTGAAAATGAAGCCATTACTATATCTAAAGAATCCAATGGTACGCCCCGCGTTATCAATGAGTCCCTGATAACCTGGCTGCCACCAGAACAAGGTCCGCGTGAAGTGGATGGCAGGTTCTGAAAGGGGAGTACAACAATGTTTTGTCAGGACCGAAAAAATATATCTTTGATATAATGAGCCTAGACCACAAAGGGTACCATGGCTGTGAAGGCCAGTCAGGTACAATTAAAATTCCTTCTGCTTGGTCTGTAATAATTTTTTCCAGGACTCTAGTGATCAGACTAAATGGAGGGAAGGCATAAAAGTTTATGCCATGCCAATTAAATGTAAACGAGTCAACTACCTCCGAAAAAGGGTCTAGTTTCCAAGACGCATATCTAGTGCATTTATTATTCTGGGCACTAGCAAATAGATCAAACTCCGGTTTACCTAATAGGTTGGTTATTTGTACGAAAACTGGTTGACAGATTTCCCATTCCGTGTCGATATTGATTCGGCGAGATTCCCTATCGGCAATTACATTTTCGCAGGATTTTATATAAGAGGCGAATATATGGATATTCTTGTCTTCACACCACTGCCATATTTTACGAGCTAAATCGTTCAAATGGGGGTGTTGCACACCTCCCATCCTGTTTATGTAGCTAATGGCAGTGGTGTTGTCGATCCTCAACAATATATCACAGTCTTGTACGTTTTCGGTAAATATTTTTAGTCCGTAATAAGCTGCTTTTAATTCGAGAGTATTTATATGAAGATGTAATTCTGAATCAGTCCAATTACCGTTTGCACTTTGACCCCCGCATGCTGCGCCCCAGCCAGTATTAGAAGCGTCGCTAAATATTTCCATAAGGTAATTGTTTTTTCTAATAGGGCCAAAAGATGAACCGATTTTATCTATCCACCATAAAAAATCATTTTTTAGAAACGACCCTATTGCCATTCGCCTATTATAGTCCTCACTATTATTGAGAGCGAGGAATTTTTCTCGTTCGAATAGTTTGGTGTACATCCAACCATAACTCACGGCTGGGCATGCGGAGGTTAGTAAACCTATGAATTCTGCAAATTGTCTAATAGTGCAGCTACTTTTTCTCATCAATTCTATAGCTTTATTCCTAATACGTGTTTTTTTCTCTTCTGGCAAAGTAATAATCATATGTTTAGTGTCAAATTTGAAGCCCAAAAACGTACAAGTCTTATTAGGTACCATTACACTCTTCTTAGTATTTATCACGAACCCCAAAGATTCCAAAATATCTTTCGTTATGCTAATGTTTTTCAAACACTCATCATAAGTTTGGCCGATGCATAAAAAATCATCAAGATAAGCTACTGACATTAAACCCGATGAGCGTAAGTATTGCAAAACAGGTTTTAACAGCTTAGTGAATACATATGGAGCACTGCATAGGCCAAACGGGAGTACATTAAACTCGTATATTTGTGATTTCCATTCGAAGCGCAAGAACTTTTTATCATTTTCATCTATTGGGATTAGAAAATACGCATCTTGTAAATCAATAGAACCCATATAATAATTACATTGTAAAAGCTTAAGGGCAGTGCGGTAGTCCTCCATCTTAAAGTGGTCCACCTCAATATACTTATTTAACATTTTTAAATTTAATATGAACCTGTTTTTCCCGTTTGGCTTAGGCACTGTAAAGATCGGGGAAATGAATTGACCTTCACAAGGTGTGCAAGGTGAGATGAATTTAGACGTTAAAAGTTCGGTAATGCAATCATCGATAATGGTCATTTGAGAATGAGAAATACAAGCATTATTTTTTGGTTGTATTGTCTGTATGGGCTGTTCTTTGAACGGTATTTTATAACCTTTGACCCAATTTAGGATAGTATGATCATCGGTAAGTTCGGTCCATTTATTGTAAAAATATTTTAAGCGTCCTGCTACCAGTACCTGTGGTTCCATTAATGTCTCCTCTGATGTCTCGAGTAGCCAGAAGCGCGATGACGGCCCCGCGTGGCAGGCTGGCGGCGATCTCGCGGCGGCGGGGGATGCGGCGGCCGGCGGGACGCAGGGGCTGTCCGCGGCTCGGTCGGTGCTGCGCGCGAGTTCCCCCTCGAGTTTAAAGCTCCTCTTTGTGGCTGGAAAGCTGATGGCACCCTGTATGGTGCTCGGGGCGCAGGCTTCATTTCTGAGCCAGTCTTCGTTATTGCTTTTGATGATTTCAAGTGGTCAGATAAGTTGGATCCAAAGAGATTTTCGTCAATCTTTGTATCTTTAACAGTATCTCTGATGTTTCTGTTAAGTGTGTTTAGTATCGCATATCTACGCGATAACGATTCCCTGTAGTGGTTGTCGCAGATAAGCCTCCCGGCGTCAATTAAAGCTTTAACTATATCTGGGGGGATAATATCTTTGGCTGTAACAACCCAATTTAAAGCTTGTCCTAGAGCTGCGAGACCGCTTCCAATTTGATTTTGTTTGCCCTGGCTATATTGATCTTGTTTGATATTTAACTCAGAGAGCGCGGCTTTTATCTCAGGATTCAATTTTGGGGATGATAAATTGGTGCAGTTTTCGGGTAACCGATATTGTTTTATTAGATCCGCTTGAGATTCTTTCGTCAGACCATTAGTGAGGATATGAGCCCACCTCGGGGCAATATCTTTATGTAAACTTGCACCATAACTCTTTTTAGTAGAAGGGTCCTCTCCTAAAAGATCTAGAATGACAGGATCTAAGTTTACCGTAGCGTCTGTCTCTTGCCCTTCAGGTAAGATAGCCGATGATGATGTGCCTGGCACGGCCTCGGTCGGCGGTAACGATGGCGGCGGCGGTAACGATGGCGGCGGTACCGATGGCGGCGGCTGCTGTATGGCCGGTGCCGGGGGAGCGGGAGGCGGGGAATCGAATTGTGCGGGACGCTCCTCGTCACCCATTTCATCATCCAAGTTGGTCGCTGGATCATACGCGTCTTCATCTAAAAACCACCAGCAATACCTATTTAATGATTTGGGTATGTGCATAAATAGGTATAAGTACCTACAATTTTTTTTTTTTTTTTTTTTTTTTTTTTTTTTTTTTTTTTTTTTTTTTTTTTGTGGGTAGGTACAAGATAGTAACCCATAACGTAATGCGCGCATACCAAGCGGGTCCAAGGTAGGTACCCTCAAGCAGACCGGGTCCAAGATAGGTACCCATGCACAGCGGGGTCCAAGGTAGGTACCCGTGCGGATTACATTTTTTCGAGGTTTTGTGAAAATACACTTAACCGGTTAAAAATTATAACATAATAGTTGGTAAACATATTAGCAATTATGATTTGCCGCGTAGGTACATGTAGATAAGCGTGTACTTACCTACTGACTACGTCATGCAGAAAACTTGAAACATAATTACCTACTCAACTTCAAATGTTTTTAAGATAACTTACCTGGATAAACATCGTAATATCAGTCATAGTCATAATTATCACCGCGGTAGTTCAAACTCGATGCATTTGAACTCACTGATAACGACCGTTCTCGTCTTTCCTTTAACTTGCGTTCTAATTTTTTCATTTTTCTTAAGATATCATTATAATCACTTTCCTTTGACCTAGACCTCTTCCTTTTTCCCATAATTATCACGAATCTAGTCCCGGTCAGAAGTATAACGTGTGAACTTGACGACACAAAATCACGTAAAGGAGGTTACCACGTGACTGGGATCCGGTCGTGCGGGAGTGAGAGAGGGGATAGGTTGCTTTTCGCTTTCTAGGCTTACTTTAAATGTGTGACAGAGACGGCACATACTCTCGTACTGCTGCAAGTAAATATATGTAATCGTCTTCGGTCGACACCCGAAGTATAATTAGAGGGTGGGTTGTTATAAATCGCGTCGAATGAAGCTGTTCACATAATTTCGATCGAACTTCACTTGGTAAGTTCGTTTGATCTTCAATTATGTTTCACAGCTTCATTCTTTGCGATTTAAAGTTAACATAGTGTAGGATGTTTAGAGCATGTCAATGTGAAATAAAGCGTCAAGGATCCAAGGATTTACTCAGGTAAGTAATAACCAAGAATGATATGAGATCATTTATTTATTCACATTTGTAAATATCATGCTTATTATTATATAATCAGACATCCATTTTAGTTGTTTATCTTAAACATATTTAATTTACCTACTTATATAATTTATCACTACTACTTAATATACAACACGTATTTACTTTTTTCTATAACAATCATATTATATATATTTATGTATCAAATAATAATCACATTTTTGTTTTATTTACAGGTCTCCGGCAGAAGCGAGAATTGAACGAGCGAATTGATTACAATCTGTGATTATTTCCTTATGATAATATGTGGCCATGGTCTAATAAAACATGGTCTTCCATTCCCAGAGTGACACGGGCCTACGTCACAATAACATTGCCACTTTATTGCAACATAACATGTTACATGGGTACATTATACCTATGGTTAATAAGTTAAAATATTTCGTTATAATTTTATAATTTTCATTTGTATGTTTTTTATCTTAAATTTTACAATAACACGTCATTTTTAATTATTCGTTAGCAATATCTTCCGATTCACGAAAGAAATTTCAGACGTTCGGGTAATTCTGTTTACATTACTGGCAACACAGGATAGCGCTGTCACATTTGACAATTCGGGTCTAGATAACTTCATGCCCTGACCGTCATCCTTGTCGAACGCGTGTTAATTGTTATTTCCTTCTCGCTCAGTGTCAGCAGTCGCAGTGTTTTCCTAACTTTTCACGTCGTAAGCTTGGTAATTAATGTGTAACTGTGAATTAGTTTTTCAAACGTTTGTCTTGTATAGATAAATAAAGTTTAAGTTAATACATTAGATTTGTTTTATTTTACTATGTTTCTACATGAATAACTTAAAATTAATGCCGTTAAAATAATTTTCACCGTTGGTTAAAATTCTCCCACATTTTAAAGTTTGAGAACCTGTAAACAGCATGATGACCTAGGCCCGTGTCAGTTAGGTCATACGCGAATCTCGGAATAGAGTACCAGGCGGAGTATATTATTATACCATGTATGTGGCGAATACACATGAGGAATCAGTCCATCCTGCTGTCTTACGGATCAGGTCAAGACTTACACCCATCTTGTTGGCAGTAAATGTGGCAGAGTGGCGAGTGCTGTGTGCAGTGAATATGGAAGTGTCTATTCCACTATCGCGCAGTGTTGTTTTTATTATCCATGAACTTAGCGTTTGAGATGTGACCTTATTGTGCGGTTTTTTGTAACTCACAAATAAAGAATGGTTATTAGAATGAAGCAGTGTCTTTGTTTTATTTATGTATGTTTTAAGGCATCTCGCTGGACAAATTTCAGGATGTTCGTTGAAAAACGGTAGTCTGAGAATTGGTTGAAACGACGAAGGTCGTGATGTTTTAATTAAAGCTGGAATTTTGATAACTATTTCTGAATCGGTTTGCATGTTTACGTTACTCAACTCTATTAATGAAAAGGTTTGCACTCGATGTGCAGAGCACAACGCCAACAAGGTGAGTGTTTTCTTTGAAAGCGTTTCCAAACTAAGATGATCATTAGGCCATTTGCGGCCCAGGTGGTTAAGAACTGTACTCGGGTTCCATATTAGATTATATTTGGGTAATGTCGGTCTTAATTTGAAAACGCCCTTCATAAACCGTTTGATTGAAACTTCACTTAAACTGTTGTTTACGAGTATTAGTTTAGTATTTTTGCATGTATATTATTGTTATTCCTGTCTTAGTAACCAAGCTATGGAATATTGCTCCTCACACCAACTCACACAACCTAATATTTTGATTCAAAACATATGCCCTCACGACATCATTCACTTATTCATATATCACTACACACACAACACAAAATTCAATGATCCTGTGCAAACTTGGAACCTGCCATTCTCAAACTCTTATTGTGGTTTAACTTCATGTAATCTAATAAAGCTTCATAATAGATAGTTCTAAGATACATAATGATATAGACCAAACTCTAGCTATAGAATGTCAGGTTCACAACTATATAGAAACTTGCAAAGACGCACTAAATAAACACAACTTCAAGGTGCTTGCCCTTAACATCCGCAGCATACAGCAAAACTTCAATTATTTTCTAGTCGCATTAGAACGTCTAAAATCCAAAATCGACGTAATTATACTAACAGAGTGCTGGTTAGCAGCTGGAGCTCCACCAGGCCAGATTCCCGGCTATCGTATGTATGCTACAAAAAACAATCTAAACCGTGCTGGCGCGTTGTAGCCTATGTTCAAGAGGCCTGGAGCGAATCTGTCACAGAGCCTTATTTCGAAGAGGCTGAATGTTTATTGCTTAAATTATCAGATACGATCACAGTTCTTGGCATATATCGTTCTCCTTCGT
Organism: Cydia splendana; assembly: GCF_910591565.1. Taxonomy (NCBI): domain Eukaryota; kingdom Metazoa; phylum Arthropoda; class Insecta; order Lepidoptera; family Tortricidae; genus Cydia; species Cydia splendana. Next base: position 284,019 of record NW_026946905.1, read on the forward strand.
TCACACAACCTAGTAAATTCATTAAGCACCTTAGCATGACCCTTACCTCGATCAGCAATAATTCCTCCGTTATTGTCGCCGGGGACATAAACATTAATATTTTAAACACACTTGACCATCACACCAACGAGTACCTGTGCTTCATGGCTGAATCAGGTTTTCGACCAGCAATCTCTGAACCCACTAGACTGGACTCTTGCCTAGATCACATATTTGTAAAATCAAAATCCCACAATTTAATTGGCCTAGTATGCAAAACGAATATTACTGACCACGAAGCTGTGATACTTGGAATGTCTCTCCATACCGACAAGCCTAAAGATAAATCAGATTTATTTTTAAAACAGACTACCGTGCCTTAGTTTTAGAACTCCAAGAAGAGGACTGGTCTGCGGTAACGCAACAAAATAACCCCGATGTGGCAGCTGAAGAATTTCACAAAGTCCTTGAATCGGTAGTACAAAAACACACAGTTAAAAAACGTGCGAGCAGATCGACATATACTTTGAAGCCGTGGATAACACCCGGCCTTATTAGATGTCAAAAACATCGTGACCGATTACACATGGAACTTAGAAACCACCCTGATGACCCCATGCGCAAATTGGTGTATAAGAGGTATAGAATTTTTCTTACAGAGTTACAATAGAGGTTAACCCATTCAGGGCCAGCCACTCAGCGTATGGGTCATGCTCAAACAGTTCCGCAGGGCCAGTGACTCACATGTGAGTCTTGAATAAATTCTGATTTAAACTTAAACGAAACGTAATTTGATGTAATAACGTAAGTATCATATAAGCTAACAACCATTTCTATAAGGTATATTAGGTTAAAAAATTATAAACACGTATTTTTTAATGAAAACAGGGTCTAGAATATTCAAGTTTGGTTTACTATCAGTGCTATATAGTAAATATACTAAAATTCTAGATACATATGCAATGCAAGCAAACAGAAAAATCCATATTTAAAAAATACAAAAAATATATATATTTCAGAAGTTATTGACATGGCTCAAGGTATGGGTCACCGTGGCCTGGCGCTACTTGTAAAAACTACTAATGTTTCCGTAGCAGGCTAAAATAAACTTTATTGGCTGGTTTTAAAGCTTATTTCATGTTGAAGCTGTTTGATATTGTACCATTTTACAACCGATTACTGTTTGGATGATGGTAAGCCACCTTTTGTAGGAACCAAACCGTAGTATACCTAATAATATTTTGTTTTGTATGAGGGGTAAGGCAACTAGGATTTTCTCCCACTGTACTTTTATGTCATAATATTTGGTGATCGTTGTATTGTATCTTAGGCAATTACATACTAACAATGATGTGAAGGTTCATTTTTTTTCGTTTTAATATAAAACAAGGCGGACAATGATGTGAAGGTTCATTTTTTTTCGTTTTAATATAAAACAAGGCGGTTGAAACAGTCATCACTAACTAATATGTATTGTATTACAAATAGTTTGTGACAAGTATTTACAAGTTCTTTAAAACATCGTGGTTTCTACGGCAGATTAGAAAGTAAGTACTATAATACATTTTAAGTTCTCTATTGTTACTAATATAATGGCGTTTACCAAAACAAAGATAAATGACCGACCAGGTGTAAGCTTATCGGACACACTTGGACAATAAACAAGGAGGCGGCGGCGGTATTATCTTTCATGTGGTATTTGTCACAAGAGTTCAAGAAGTGATTCATCCCATCCCCCCTATTAGAGATGTACATATTTTGGAGTAACATGGGAAATAATATTATTTAGTCACGATTTATTCGTGGGCGACTTTATACTCCTCCTGTGCTGTTTAGTGATTTCGTATTTTGTGACCGTGGCTATGGATTACCGGAATTTGAACCCGCCTAACCAAACTGCAATAATTCGTTTATTTTTGATAGGCACAGAAAAACGGTGGTTAGTAAAAATGTTGCATAATGCTGTTCAACTGGCCGGCTTCATAAGCGGCGATTTATTTACCGTGCGCGCCAGGCTCGAGACCCATAAGCTGAGTCATACGTTTTAGCTAAAAACGGTTTGTATGGTGGCCCGGCGTATTGTGTACGCTCAGCGGTTCGTGGCCATGAATGGGTTAAAAAACGCTCATGATAGCTGAGAATTGGAAAAAAACGTGAGCAATACAAAAGGACTCTGGAAAGTAATTAAAAACATTGCCGAATTCCCAGATAGTAAGGCAAAAGCCACGGAACTAACAAAAATAAAGCCAACGCTCTTAGAATCAATAAATTATTGCAATAACCACTTTGCCAACACGGGAACACGTCTAGCCAGTAACTTACTCTCAAAAATGAACAAGACAGAGCTTTCTCTCCCATCGACTCTCAGCAATGCTGCCTCATCCCCACACACTTTCTTTTTGCGGCCTACTGACGAAAGTGAAGTGGCCAAACTTATTAGTGTGCTGCGAAATGATAGTAGCCCTGGTCCTGATAACCTAAAACCTTCACTCCTTAAAGCTATTAAAGCTGCTATAACTAGTCCTTTAACTTATATATTCAACCTAAGTCTCACAACTGGAATAGTTCCTTCCATGTGGAAGAAAGCAGTGGTTATCCCTATCCACAAGAGCGGCCAAAGAAACGCACCCGAAAACTATAGACCAATATCTCTTTTGCCTATATTTTCAAAATTGCTTGAGAAAATTGTTAATAGTCGCCTGGTTGACTACTTGGACCGTTTCAGCCTACTAGAAGACTCCCAATACGGTTTCAGACGCGGTACGTCGACGGAAGATGCAGTCGGAAGCTTGACCAGGAAAATCAGTTCTGCATTGGACTGCGGCCTGAAGTGTGTGGGAGTGTTTCTTGATCTAGCAAAAGCATTCGACACCGTCTCAGTGCCCATACTACTTCGAAAGCTAGAGCATTATGGAATAAGCGGACTTCCGCTTCAGTGGTTTGAGAGTTACCTTACTGGCAGATATCAGAGATTGAGGGTGGATGAGTACTTGAGCGAAGAAACGCCAACTGTTTTCGGCGTACCACAAGGGAGTGTTCTAGGCCCAACACTGTTTATCCTTTATATAAATGACATTTTCTCCGCCACGCCTGCTCAGTGCGACCTCATATGCTATGCAGATCATACAGTGGCTATCTTCTACGGGAAATCCTGGATCGATACTCTGCAAAAAGCTGAAGTGGGTATCTCCGATATGATGAAACGCTGGTTAGACAATAATCTTCTCTCTCTGAACCTAAAGAAAACCAAATATATTTGTTTTCACAAAACCAAAGCTTCTGAGCCAAGGCTAGTCACAGCCCTTCATGTCAAGTGTGCTGCTGGTCTATCATCGAATGACGCCTGCGATTCGATCAGCCGAACGAATTGCATTCGGTATTTGGGTGTTGAAGTTCATCAGCACTTCTCATTTAAGCAACACATAGGTTCACTTTCACAGCGAGTAAGAAAATTGATTTATGTTATGCGCCTACTTCGGAATTCCGCTGATAACCGAGTCCTGCGTCAAGTCTACATTGCCTTATGTTAGTCTATACTGGTGTATTGTATATCAGTATGGGGCGGAGCTGGTACCACCACGATGCTCGGATTGGAAAGGGCACAAAGAGCTGTTCTCAAGGTAACGTACAAAAAGCCCTACCAACATCCTACAGACCAACTTTTCTCCGAAACCCAATTACTTTCAGTTCGTCAATTATTTGTCTGCAGAGTCGCCATGCTGATGCACAAACTCACTCTTAACTCCCCCACATACGCAGCATTACAACGCAAAAGGGTGTTTCGTGTCCCACAAAGTTTGACCAAAACATCGTACTCGCGACGCTACCCACAGTTTCTACATCCATATATTTACAACCAAACATTAAAAGCTTTCAACGTCCAAACATTGTCTCTCAAAGAACTGCTGTACACCGTTAAGAAATGGTAAATCTCTCTTTCCTACAAGGCCACCGAAGACATACTAAAACCCTTGCAATAATGCACCGCATACACAGGATCACTCTCTGTCACGCACACGCACACGCACATGCACACGCACACGCACACGCACACACACGCACACACACATACACACACACACACAAACCCGGAGCATATCTGTACAAATTTATTTCTTCTCTGTGTTTAGTAATCTTTGATATAAGTAGTATTATTTTACTTTTAAGTATCAGACCTGTATCCTACGCATCTTGATGGTAAATCTTAGGTTCAATGCCCCACAGTCCTCACGACACAGGCTCGACCTAGTGTGAGGGCTATTGTTTGTTCTAAGAAGCTGTTGTACATATTCTATGGTTAAATTTAATTTAATTTAATTACTAAGGTTTCATGTCATGTCAATTTGGAGAATAAATATATTTGTATTTGTATATTTGTATTTATATTTGATTCGATCATCATTTAAAATGCAACCTAGTAATAATGAAATAGCCGATTTATAATTATTAATCGTTCCATACTTAGCGCCAGTATCGAAAATACGGGTCAGAAAATCAATAATAATTGGTATTCATATTTTCATATAATCGTGTCCATGGGTTTTACAATAATCAATATAAGCTTTGATACATGGGCCATATTGTTTGTATGTATTATCAGATAGTGAAGATAACATTATTTCAAACGATCTGGGGGATAATGATCTATTTAATAACGAGTCCCTGATAATTTTGCGGCAATCAACGACAGGGTCCTGTGCAAGTTGTGAGTCGATCTGCAAGGAGACGTTAACAAATTAGCACTTGGTCGAAAGTAAATGGGTTCTGCAATTAATAATTTCGAAAACAAAGGGAACCATGGCTGTGTGGGCCAGTTAGGAACGACAAGAATACCCTCGGCTTTATCATTTATGATTTTTTGTATGACCTTTAAAATCAATGAAAATGGTGGAAAGGCGTAAAAATTAATATTTTTCCACGAAAAGGTAAAGGCGTCGATCGTCCATGCATCTGGGTCGTTCTTCCTGGTAACGTATAGAGAACACTTAGTATTACAACGGCTTGCAAATAAATCGACCTCAGGCATACCAAAAGTTTGTTTTATTTTTACGAATGCATTATTACTTAGTGCCCACTCGGTGTCAGAAAATTTAGTACGCGATAATTTGTCGGCTTCATAATTTTCCTTAGTATTGATATATGATGCAAATATTATAATTTTACGCCTTTCACACCACTGCCAGATTTCCTTTGTAATACGATTTAAGTGAGGAAATTGGACGCTGCCCATTCTGTTTATGCAAGCGATGGCGGTAACATTGTCGATTCTTAGAAGAATTTCGCAATTATGAACTTCGTCTGCAAATGTCCGTAAAGCCAAAAAAGCTGCATTTAACTGTAATTCATTAATATGTAAAATACGTTCACTCTCTTTCCAGTAACCATACGCCTTTTGATCATTACAGTATGCACCCCAGCCAGATTTCGATGCATCAGAAAATATTTCTAATTGAAATTGATTAAATCTGAACGGACAAAAACCATTGTCAATATTTTTAATTCACCAGTACAAGTCATCCTTTATTTCAGATGATATTGTGATTGAAACTTCATAGTAAACTGAGGTATTTATGACGTTCTAAAAGTTTAGTGTGTAACCAAGAATATTGTATAGCAGGGCAGGCAGATATTAAAAGACCAATTAATCTAGCAAATTCGCGTAATTTACATTTATAGATTCGGATAAATGTCGTAAGCTTATCTTTTATTTTGTCTCTTTTTGAGTCAGGTAAACTTAACGTCATTCTTTTCGAGTCAGTCAAAATTAAATCCTAAAAATTTACATTTTGTACTTGGTGTAAAGCAACTTTTTTCGCTATTAATAATAAATCCTAAATCTTCTAATAAAGATTTGGATGCAGTGACATTTGCAAGACATTCATCATGAGATCTACCCACACATAATATATCGTCCAGATATATACACGACAGATAATTGTGAAGTCTTAAGTATTCGACTATAGGTTTTAGCATTTTAGTGAAAACGTATGGCGAGGTACATAAACCAAATGGGAGAGAATTAAACGCAAATAAAGTATCGTTGAACATAAATCGTAGATATTTTCTATGCGGTTTATATATAGGAATCAAAAGATAAGCATCTTTAATATCAATAGAAGCCATATAACAATCCTGCGTTATCAATTTAGACGCGGTTCTATAGTCTTCCATTTTAAAATGGCGAGTTTCGATAAACTTATTGAGGCATTTTAAATTTAGAATGAACCTTTTCTCGCCATTTGGTTTAGGTACCAGAAAAATACTAGAAATGAATTCGTCGGGATCATGCTCGCACATTGAAATGGCATTGATTTCTAAAAGTTTATTCATAGCTTTTTCATAGTCAGATTTTTCCGATCTTGTCTTGGAATAAACAGCAGGACAATCTCTTCTGGTAGGCACAGAGGTAAAAGGAATCTTATACCCCTGGATAGTCCATTCAAGAATCGTAGGGTCAGAAGTGATCTGTGCCCATTTATGGGTATAGTTTTGTAATCGTCCTGCGTACCGTACCTCGTGTTCAGCTATCTCCTGTAGCTCCGGTAGCTGCGGCGGCGCGGCGAGTACGAGCGGCGCGGGGCGCGGGCGCTGCTCGGGCGGCTGGAGCGCGGCGACGGCCGGTAGTGCCCTGCATCGGGCTTGCTCTGCGTCCTTTGATGCAGGGGTTTGAAGTTTAAATTGTTTTTCTGCGACTTTTTGTTAAGTACAAAATTATTTTTATTAAAACGATTGTTAACCGGTTTAGGTGTGTGTTTTAATGTTTCACCAGACTTTTGAATAGATTGAGCGGCTTTTAATTTGTCAGATACATTATCTCCGAAAAGGAAACCGTCTCTAACCGTATTAGTAAGGGTCTCTTTAAGATCGGTGGTAATTGACGAAACTACGAAGTAGCGACGTGTTTTTGTTTCTAAGTAGTGACTATCGCATAAGATACGACAAGCATCATGCACTGACTGGTTTTAAGATTTTTTGCACAGATGCCTCTGGTTTGAGCAATTGATCCATGGCCTGCGCCAGAGCAGACAGAGCAATTCCTAATTGCTTCTGTTTTTCCATTATGGCATGATCTCTTTTTATTGAACTATCTGTTAATGCCGCTTTAGCTTCGGCGTTAAGAGTAGGAGCAACTAAGAGGTCACAATTGCTGGGCACGAGGTACTCTTGAAAAAGCTTTTCTTTAACCTCCTTTTGTAAACCTTTTAGTAAGATTTCATGCCACCTACTGGCCACGTCCTTGTGTATGCTCTGCCGTCAAATGGTAGAACGCTGCAACTCAAAAAACATAGTTTTGAGAAAAACGCGTTTAAAGGTTTAAACGTTTCGGCCTTTGAAACACATATTATTTATAAACTTACAAGGTTGAAATTTACACAATATATACCTAATAATACATTTTATATAGCTGACAAAAAATTTTTTTTTTTAATTAGTGTATTTACTTAAATATTAGCCATAAACTGTTTTGCCAAAAGGATCCTACAAAAAAAATCTATAGAACGTCTTAGCAAAATGCTGTAACTCCCTAGTTACATCATTTTGCCATAATCATTTTCTAGTTACAATGTTTTGGTTTTTAGTTTAAAACTCGTAAACTGATTCATTACAGGAAGAAAACATCGTAACTGTATTTCTTAAAAAGGTAAAATAATAAAATAAATGAAATACGTAATTAAATTTTTCATTTCAGTTTTAATTGTTAAATACCATATATACAATGAAAACATTCATTGATATTACTTTAGTCAAACTAAAATTACAAAAGCAAAAAGCAACTAAAAATAACTGCACATTCTCAAATTAACACAATGTAAGTCTATTCGGCAAGAAAAAAAACACTATTATACATATAATTTAATTACAGATCGCTGTCATTATGAATATCTAAATCTTTTGATTTATTATTTACCAAAAGATTGTCAAAAAACGATCGCCTATTTTCTGGCATTAATTGACATAATTTCAACAAGTCATTTTTTTTTAATTTGTCGTATTCCCCTTTTGGTCAGTTGCTTTGGCAAATTATCAATCAAATCATTTTTTAACCCAAATTTGATATTCACGTTTATAGTGTCGGTGAGCTCTTTTTTAAACGCATTGATTGGGACCAGTTCGCTAGCTGCATAATTGTTTTTGACAAATATGTTATTTGAACCTCTGCGAAATTCGACAACCTTCAATTTACTTATGCCGTAATTAGGTGGTTGTTTATCTTTCATTTCATTTGGGAACAGTGTAAAATCCAAATGGCTTAGTACCTCAACATCAAGATTTTTTCTGCTGTTTTTGATTACGTTAACAAAATCATCGAAATCATAAAGTTGTTGTTTACTTATTTTATGAGTAATATTAGCATGAACACTATCGGCAGTCATATATGTGTGTCCCGGTTCAAAGTACTCGATTTTAATTTTTTTCAAGATCTGATCTGGCTGATTTATAAACCGAATTAATGCTGAAAATAAAACTTTGTTTTTGTTTTGTGCATTGCAATTATCGGCGTAAAATATGATTTCTTCGAAGTCTCTACAAAGAGTTGACTGCAGAAATTTTAGGTATGCACTCGCTATGTTAAATGCATGGCGACCACCTTCACCCTCATGCCAAAGCACACAAATAGCTGGTTTATTTTTCCCTGGCGACGCAAAGGTCTCATTGAACATGACCAGTTTTCTCGAAAAAAAGGCTTCCTTAGCAGCAAGATTTGGGATAGATAAGACCTTTTGCATATCTACGGTGAAGATTCCAATCTTGTTATTAGAATGGTCTGCCACTTCCTGATCATGATGAAAGTCGCGGCGTGAAATATATCTATTTCGTTCATGAATTGTATATTCGTCACAGGTCAAGCGACCATCACAATCATCACACGAGTGTTCATCTTTGTTTGGATGTTCAAGATTGTGTTTTATGCATTTTTTGCATTGGTCTTGTTTTGCTAAACGAGATGATATATTCAATTCTTTAGTCACCTGTTTAAAGTATGTGAAGCTACAACTTTTTTTGTTTTTACTTAACATTTCCGTCTCAAAATCGGAGAAAATATTTTGCAGCGAAACTCCTATAGGTAAATAAAGCCGTTTAGGTGCATGAACAATACGATAGTGAGATAGTTGAGGTTTATACTTCATAATAAATTTGTTCAAACCTTCTTTATAATCTTCGGGAAATGCATTACTAGGCTTGTGTTTGCCTCTCATATCCGGAGCTGCAAAATCACTATTGTTTTTTGAATATTTGATGTTTGATTTAAAAACGGCCTGGACAACTTGGTCGTTGGTATAGTGTGAATCAAGCGATCTGAGCTAGTTTACTAAAAGAGTCTCAAGAATACAATACCATTGAGTGGTAAACCACAAATTAGGATAATCCCCTCGTAGTAAAAGCAGATTATAACCGCCTTGAAATGTTAGTATAGATTAACGACTCTATTTCTTTAAACAATAGACTACAAAATACACTAACTAAATAATGGCTAACCCAACTTTTTTTGCATTTAACAAGCATCGACACCTGTCGTGGCTAAGGTGCATGTGATTTTCCAAAATATTGAATATGATATTATCTTTTTAGACCATTTTAACCCCATTCAACAAGAAATAAGGTTTAGAATTCAATATACATGCAATGTACTTCTAACTTATTTTGTAAGTAAATTGGTTGGCGCCTACGAGAACAAAAGCAGATAAGGGTCAATTTCTGAACACGTTTTTTTTTCTGTCCGTGATGAAAATCGCGGGTTAGCATCAGATAATACTTACCATTTTTTTTTTACATAAAGAAGTCACACTTTCACACCGAGTTCCATATGAATTCACTGATTAATTGGTTTTTAGAGTACACTTAAAAATACCAAAAGGCTCAAATTACTACTCCCGTGCCCTGTCCGGAATCTACTTTTGAGCATAATGAAAAATCCTACGAAAAATTCTACATTAGTATCACTAATTTAGTTTCAAATACTTAAACTAGATGATATTTACTATCACTGAGCACATACACTATTAAATTCATTGTGGTAAATAACTCGTGATCGAAGTTTAAATTTTGTCCGAGCGCGCGAGTACAATTTCGTCGGCAAAACTCAAAGGGCTCTGACAGCCGACGTCTGTATTTGAACCGCCTCGTGTCCCGCCTCACCTGTACTGGCAGTATTCGGCTGTCTCTTAAAGCAAGCGGATGTACGTCAATCAGCGGCGTGTTCGAGCAAATCGCGTAAGTATTTCGGAATCCGGGTGGGCGACAATTTTTTTCTAATTTCGATGCCCCTTATAATTTTTATTTCCCACATAGCTTTTCAATAACAATTGTCATATTTAGGAGCCCTTTATGTATCTTTATGTAAGCGATAACATAACAGTTTGGTCAAACACGATTTAAATTTTTGGCGAATTTTTTTATTACGAATTCTAATTTCCGTGCCCTAATTCCCATAGAATATTTACCTAAAACAGCTGATTAAGTGGCACGGGAATTAGAAAGTATTACATATATTGTCAACAAATCTTTTATTGGGGGCGCTGTAAGTTAATTGGCAATGTTTATGTCATATTATTATTACATATATATATATATATATATATATATATATATATATATATATATATATATATATATATATATATATATATATATATATTGGCATTGAATATATATTATATGTAATAATAATATCACGTATATCTTTCTATTTTACATTTAAGGAAATCTTAAAGAATGCACAAAAATCTGTGAACGTTTTTTTAGTATAAGTACTAAGTATAGTATGTACTTACTTACATGGTGGACCCGAATAACCCGGGCAATTTTAATACGTAAGGTAAGGTGGGTAAGACGACACTGGGGTAAGACTATCACTTGTATGGAATCCTCGTACTGTTAGTGGGGCAAGTCCCACCTTACCTTATTCATTGATCATATTATAACATTAAAATATTATATAAACATAAAACTGTTTTTGGAATTATTACATATTATAATTCCTGTACCTAAGGTTACATGAAACAAAATGAATCAAATTTATTTTTTGTAAATTTGACAGCTGACAGCGTATGCCGTATAAAGTTTAAATATCTGGAAGACCGAGCTTTGCTCGGAAAACATATACCTACCTAAAAACTCAAAAATGCGCGTTTTCCCAGAGATAACACCTAGCTAGATTGATTTTTCACCCCAGAAAACCCTCATATATGATCAAATTTCATCGAAATCGTTAGAGCCGTTTCCGAGATCCCCGAAATATATACAAGAATTGCTCGTTTAATAGATTAGTTGTTATAAATTAGCTTTTCTAATAGGTACAAGAAAAATAAATATATCCTTCTTACTATATTATAAATGCGAAAGTATCTCTGTCTGTCTGTCTGTTATCTCATCACGCTTAAACCGCTGAACCAATATCATCTTGATGATACATATTTGGCATGGAGATAGTTTGAGGCCCGGGAAAGGACAAAGGATCTGGGGGCACGGCAGTGCCGCCGCCAAGTCGAGCAAAACAAAGTGGCACGGCCGTACCATCAAATCTCAATAACATTCTATCTAAATAACATTTAATTTGAACATGTAGTCTAAGAATTAATACACTTTAAAATCCCTTAGTTTTGTCACTGACACAATCACTCACAATCATCATTATTCTAAGGTACTTCTAGCATACCCACAAGTTCCAAATTTGAAACGTAATTAGGTTTTACCTTTTAAACCAATAAAAATCTAATAATACTGCAATATTAGTCACGTTCTAAGGATCTAATAACTGCATAAGTAAGTTTGTAGCCTATAGAAATATATGCGATAACAACGTTACCTTTTAGTTCTTACAATTAGTAGGGAAAGTAAAGGTACACTACGATGTACGATTTGAGTATGAATAAAGATGTGTGTAGTTATGATATGTGTATACATAGTATCAGTATGGTATGGGTATGATTACCCGAAAAGAAGGACAGCCTACAAAAAGAGATGGGATCCTATCAAAAACATTACATGTAAAAAGATGCAAGTCTCGCAACGCAGTTCTTCTACTACAAAAAAGTTTTGAGATGTAATGTGAAACTAAGTCGGTTATTTTAGTCAGTGCCAGGGGGTATTTTTTTTTTGAAGTTTTTTTTAGGAAGATTATGATATTTTTGAGAAATTACTTAACCAATTTGAAGATTTTCCCGGAGGGCAGGGACAGTGTATACCTATGTGTAAAGTAAGGCGGGGTAAGACTAACTTAGTTTATTTTGATCGGGACTAACAGTATGAGGATTCCATACAAGTGATAGTCTTACCCCGGTGATAGTCTTACCCCACCTTACCTCATATGTGTTCTAACAATTTTTTGTGTTATGAATTTATGAAGGCAGCATATTCGATTTCTTCAGATTAACTCACACAATAACTCCTCACTGTGCCCCTATTTATTTCTTAGTATCATTTCCTATACGGCCATATACCAGATCATACACCTTGTACCTATCTACATGCAGATACATAATGACACTTTTTAATGAATAGTTTTGTATGTAAGGCGGACAAGTTTACGAAACTACTCAAAGTATTGTTTTGGAATATGTACATTTTACTAAGAAAGAGAGATTAGTTGCCATTAAAATAAAGGAAACGATTAGTCAGATACGTAGTTTTTAGTGTATCATACTTTCGTAGATTTGTCGTCCGAAACTAAAATTAAAGAAGGTAAATATGTTCGATGCCACTTCAGTATGGTTGCAGTATATTATTGTAGATTAAAATATACATAAATAAGAGTTTTAACTACCAAAATAAGTCAAGAAAACAATTCCCGTGCCATGTTCTAATTTCCGTCCTAGTAAAATCTAATTCCCATGGACACACTAATTCCCGTGCCCTGACCAAAATTTTAAATTGAAATAACTTTTATAGTTTTATGAATATTTTTATCCCATAAGAAAATTAATGTTTATTATATTTTTTATCAAATTATCAGCATAAATATTTATGTGTAATGTTGGTATTTCAAAATTCCATGGGAATTAGACAAAAATGCTCGTTTGGTGAAATTGACCCATAATAGGATTGTAATAGAACAATGCCATTGTTAGTACAGGTAAGTGAACAAGCTCAGTTGAAAGAATTTTATCTATATATCCAACTGTGTTCAAAAACATGTCCTTGCAAACCCTTTTGCCGCTTAAACTGTAATTCATAGTACACGACCTCTTGGAGTTGTCGGAAGTTGTCACTTTGGTTTCTTCGCGTTTAACGTTTTTCGATATAAAGTCGCGTCTTCGCTGCCTGTCAAGAGACCAATACAATTCCCAAATTTGTTTTCTTTGTGTTTCTTCTAAATAACTCCTGCATTTTCTTCGACACTCTACTTTGCAAGGCTGCAACATACTATGCATTTCTTTGTCCTGTTCTCTTCTCTGTTCGGCATCGCGAATTCTTTTTTTTTTTTGGCACCAGCAAAGAAGCTTCTGGAGTACTAGTTGCTATAGGTCCATTAGGCTCAATATCCACCGTGACTTCATGTAATGGTGCTGTTGACTCAGCGATGGCATCATTTGTCGTTCCAGTGGCGTCTGTAGAAATGGCATCGTTGTTCATTACTTCTAGAAATGAATCGGATGGTCCAGTCAACGGTATGTTAGTAAGTTCAATAAATTCACGAGGACTCGGCGTGTCTCTGAAAGATTCCTGTGCTCTTCCATCTATTCTTGGTCTTTTGGATTCGGATCCCATATAATCTTCCTGAAAATATGAATTTTATTTTTTAAATTGGTGTTGAAAAATACGCAGTCGGTTTGCATAAGAGTAGGTGGACACTGAAGCTTTTTTACTGTCAGAATGAATGAAATGGCAATGTAAATAAACTAAATTAATTGAAGTGAATTTCACTACTTTTAGAGAATCGTGTAACCATACAGCAATGCCACTATTTAGGAAACTTAAACTAGTGACCTAGTGACATTGCTACAAAATTAGATACTTATTATCTATATATCGGCTAACCTTAGCTCAAAACAAACATTTTGTCACTAGGTATAGTTAAACCCAATTTGAAGTATTAATGCAGGCCTCATGATGATGTGAATTTTCTATTTAATCATAATTTTACTACAGTATAGGTACCTACTACATATATATAAAGTAAATACCTATACAATATGTTAGTTAGTTGGCCGGGAGTAACGGAAACGGAAAATATTCATATGTCTTACTTCTATCATAATAAACAACGACTAACGTTTAATACAATTACAAAAACAAAATGATACTAACCTCACGAGAATCCATTTCAGTTGCTAGTTTAAGTAACTGCAAAGTTCTTAGTTTTCTCGCCATTTCATACACTCACTTCGAAATGCTTATATCACATGCACTTGTTAGATAAAAGTATTTATTTTCAATTAATATTCAGTAGTATAATCACAATGTTCGTTAGCGTCAAGTCAACCGATTAAATAAAAAAAATATTTATTGGTTTTGTATAAGTATTGCTACAATATAGGTTGGGATCTTCTTTTAAGCAACAGATATGCTTGTGACAGAAAACCCCGCTCTTCCACAAATGCAGGATTTAAACCAATATGTTTGTGTATATAAATCTAATACTTAGGACTTAAAACTAAAACTAACTGTGACGTCCAGGCTCCGTTGTGTACTGGGTGATCAAATGAAACAACTGTTATTGTTCGTGCACTCCGCCAGCCACCCGCCGCCATCACACTTCCCCACGGAGTGAAGCTAGCGGGTAGTTGCGTCGTACTGTTTATTGTGTAATCGTCACATCTCTCCCTTTTTATAATGATTTATTTATTTTACTTTATATATTTATCATGCAACAATAGTTCAGTTTATCGTATTATCTTATACTCGCTAGGTTAATTTATTTTTCCAATCTAGGTATACTACCACCGGTTCGGAAAGGTTAACCTCAGACCCGAGAAGAACCGGCGTAAGAAACTCGGCGAGGTGTGGATGTATTCATTTTACAACAGTTAAATAATAAATATTTTCCAACACTAGCAAGCCTTTAAATCTGTAAAACTATTATTTTACTTTTACAATTTCTTCTTAGGTGTCAGTCCCTCTCCTTCTCCTATTTGCAGTTTTGAGTTTTTTATTCAATTGCTTATAACTCAAAGATTTACTTTAAACGCCTTAATTACTACATTTTCCTTTTGATGCTTACACATTTCCAGGTATTTCCATTAGCATACAATATAATATTTTACTAATTAATACCTATTTCATGATTTAGGTACAATAACATTGTTAGGTTGCCAAGCGCCTTACATTAGTTACTTATTAGCAATAACTGATTGACTCTGTTTTACTTGTCTTGTATGATGTTAATATATATAATGCAATTTAAAATACTTGTAGATAATCCAAGGTCAAATAAAGTAGGAATGTTACATTCGTTGTAGAGGTACCACGTCAAGTACCTATGATTAGTTTTACTTGTGAATAGGTTAAGCAAACAATAATCTATATAAATAGATTTATATATTATTAATTTGTTAGGTACCTACTAAGATTTACCTGCCTATTTGACCATTATTATTATTAATTGCATTGCATACATATCTAATTATCGTTCTTTAATTATAATACTTGAATAATATAATCTTGACATCAATTAATCCAAATATTTATTTTATTCATTTTATTGCTCAAAAAGTAACACAGCAAATATAATATCGAATGTAATATTATTCTAGCAACTTACTTATGCGAAGAATCATAATTACAATTTATGTTATGAAAATAACGTAACACTTTACTAATTGAAAGCTGATTTTTCAATTGAATTGTGACCAGTAAGTATTGTATTATTATTTCCACAATAATTACTGTCAGACTGTCACATAAATATTATTATTTGTACTTATACACTTTTTCATCGGTTTATTTCAATTACTTGCAACATATTTTATAAACCTGAAACATAGGTATACACCTTGTAAGTATGTCTGCTTCCTATATCCTGCCATTGGTAAGTATGTCATTTAATTTCAATAAACATCTC